>NC_090646.1:66623016-66695516 GCF_040937935.1 Hyperolius riggenbachi
TGCCGTTAGCGGCATTCAACTCGGCACTGAACGATGCAGCAATACATCACCTGTCCACCAGCGCGAGTCCCCAGGTCCGTGCTGTCCCTTTCACCGGCTGACCTTTTCGTCTCCTCTTCACTTCTTGTCCCATTTTGGGAGAAGGGAAAGTTCAAACAGTAGAGTGCCCTCTACTGTTTGAACTTCTACTCGGGACAGGAAATGGATGTTTGCATGTTTGCATGTTTGGATGTTTGTTACTCGATCACGCAAAAATGGCTGAACGGATTTGAATGAAATTTGTCACACACATAGTACATTACCTGGAATAAAGTATAGGATACTTTTTTGCGTACGTTAAAAAGGGGCGCTGGGAAAAAAGGGCGCGGGGTTTTAAACGATAAGCATGGAAAAGTTTAAAAATGTATTGTACTGTATTTCGTTTAAAATTAATGTTTTATAAAGTTATAAAACCTTAAATAATGTGCATTAAATCGGCAATTGTAAAAACGTTAATCTTCCGTTTAAATAGTGAAACGTATAATAACGTTTAAAAAAAAAATTACTAAGTAACCCTCCCTGTACCTACCCCTAACCCCTAGACCCCCCTGTTGATGCCTAAACCTAAGACCCCCCCCCCCCTGTTGGTGCCTAAGTAACCCTCCCTGTACCTACCCCTAACCCCTAGACCCCCCTGTTAGTGCCTAAACCTAAGACCCCCCTCTTGGTGCCTAAACCTAAGACCCCCCTGTTGGTGCCTAAACCTAAGACCCCCCTGTTGGTGCCTAAACCTAAGACCCCCCTGTTGGTGCCTAAACCTAAGACCCCCTGTTGGTGCCTAAACCTAAGACCCCCCTGTTGGTGCCTAAACCTAAGACCCCCCTGTTGGTGCCTAAACCTAAGACCCCCCTGTTGGTGCCTAAACCTAAGACCCCCCTGTTGGTGCCTAAACCTAAGACCCCCCTGTTGGTGCCTAAACCTAAGACCCCCCTGTTGGTGCCTAAACCTAAGACCACCCTGTTGGTGCCTAAACCTAAGACCCTCCTTAGTGCTCACTGTATTGTGTGTAGAATAATGTTTTAAAAACAGTAAGGGATAAAATATATTACAATTTACATTACGTACTGATCGCTTTGTTTCGTGAATAATAATGTTTTACAAACAGTAAGGGATAACATTTAAAATAATGTTTTATTGAAATAAGAAACGTAAATCATCACAAGCAGTTATAAAACATGAAAAATCTTCGGGCGCCGTTGGAAAACCTTATTATTCTCGGGCGCCCTTTTTTCCTGTTCGGCGCCCATTAAACGATAATTATTATAGGAGTGAATTGCGGCGCCTGATTTGTCCACTAGCCTCCTGCGCCCTTTTTTACTGTTACCTACTTTTTCTTCCCATAACCAAAAAGACAAATACAAATTTCACTAGAAAATGTAAACTGCAGCCATTCTTACACTGTTAATGGTAGGGTTTAGGGATGGTCGGAATGCCAATTTCCGATTCCGCGGTAAATCCGCATTCCGTCATGTACCGATTACCGATTCCGCCTTCCGCTACCAATTTCCGCATTCTAATGCGGAATTTCCGCCGGAAATCGCGGAAATTCCGCCCGACTTTAACATCGATTTTCTCAAAAACTATAAGGTCTTTTTGAAAACTTTTTTTTGCATCTTGTTCAGAAGATTCTGTTTAATAAACCCTAAAAATTTGGTGTTTCTAGGACTTACGGTGGCTTTGCTATTAACTGCTAAAGTCGGCAGATTTTTACTGTAATATAAAATGCAGAAAATAGGCAGATGCAGATTTTCTGCATTTTACATTACAGTAAAAATCCACCGACTTTAATGGTTAATAACAAAGCCCCCTTAAGTCCTAGAAACACCAAATTTTCAGGGTTTATTAAACCGAATCTTGTGAACAAGATGCAAAAAAAAGTTTTCAAAAAGACCTTATAGTTTTTGAGAAAATCGATGTTAAAGTCGGGTGGAATTTCCGCAATTTCCGGCGGAAATTTCCGCGATATCCGGCGGAAATCCGCCTACGGCACTTACATTACCGATTTCCGCATTCCGATGCGGAAATGCAATTTCCGATCGGAATTTCGGAAATTGCATTTCCGCGGAATCCGAATGAGCATTCTCAAACTTTGCACAGTTGGTCGTTGGGTTACTGGGATTAATATTCAGAAAGGTGGGTGGAGTCTATAAAGCCAATCAAAATTCACCTATTGATTTTCAAGGGGAATATTTACATTGCTGCCATTCTTGCACTGTTAATGGCACAAGCCTCAAACCTGGTACAGTTAATCATTGGGTGACTGGGGTTCAATTTCAGAAAGGGGGTGGAGCCACAAACAGCCAATCAGATTTGTTTCATTTCAATGCAAATTATTGATGCCAAACACCGCAAAGATCACAAACTTGGTAATTGATTAATTCTGTGTTAGGGTTAGAAAAGTAGGCACAGCCAACACCAGCCAAATACTTAAGCGGGCAATGCCGGGTCATAAGTGGGCGGAGACAAATACAAATTTTACCTGGAAAATGTAAACTGCAGCCATTCTTACACTGTTAATGGTAGGGTTCTCAAACTTTGCACAGTTGATTACTGGGTGACTGGGATTAATATTCAGAAAAGTGGGTGGAGTCTATAAAAGCCAACCAAAATTAACCTATTTATTTTCAAGGGGAATATTTACATTGCTGCCATTCTTGCACTGTTAATGGCACAAGCCTCAAACCTGGTACAGTTGATCATTGGGTGACTAGGGTTCAATTTCAGAAAGGGGGTGGAGCCACAAACAGCCAATTAGTTTTTTTACATTCCAATGCAAATTATTGATGCCAAACACCGCAAAGCTCACAAACTTGGTAATTGAGTAATTGATTGTGGGTTAGGGTTAGAAAAGTGGGCACAGCCAACACCAGCCAAATACATAAGCGGGCAATGCCGGGTCATAAGTGGGCAGCGACAAATACAACTTTTACTGTGAAAATGTAAACTGCAGCCATTCTTACATTATTAATGGTAGCGTTTTTCAACTTTGCACAGTTGGTTACTGGGTAACTGGGGTTAATATTCAGAAAAGTGGGTGGAGCCTACAAAAGGCAATCAAAAATTACCTATTGATTTTTCAGGGGAATATTTCATTGCTGCCATTCTTGCAATGTTAATGGCACAAGCCTCAAACCTGGTACAGTTGATCATTGTGTGACTTGGGTTTACATTCATAAAACAGGGTGGAGCCACACACAGCCAATATGATTTGTTTCATTTTAATTCAGGTTATTGATGCCAAAGACCGCAAAGCTCACAAACTTGGTAATTGAGTAATTGATTAATTGTGTGTTAGGGTTAGGAAAAGTGGGCGCAGCCAGCACCTGCAAAATACATAATCAGGCAATGCTGGGTCATCAGTAGGCGGAGACAAATGCAAATTTCACTGAGAAAATGTAAACTGCAGCAATTCTTACACTTTTAATGGTAGGGTTCTCAAACTTTGCACAATTGGTCACTGGGTGACTGGTATTAATATTCAGAGAAGTGGGTGGAGCCTACCAAAGCTAATCAAAATTCACCTATTGATTTTCAAGGGGAATATTTACATTGCTGCCATTCTTGCACTGTTAATGGCACAAGCCTTAAACCTGGTACAGTTGGTCATTGGGTGACTGGGGTTCAAATTCAGACAAAGGGGTGGAGCCACAAACAGCCAATCAGATTTGTTTAATCTCAGTGCAAATTATTGATGCCAAAGACTGCAAAGCTCACAAACTTGGTTATTGAGTAATTGTGTGTTAGGGTTAGAAATAGTAGGTGGAGCCAACACCAGCCAAATACATACCTGAACAATGTTAGAAAATAAGTGGGTGGAGAATTTTTTTACTGGGAAAATGTAAACTGTGGCCATTCTTACACTGTTAATGGCAGGGTTCTCAAACTTTGAAAGGGGGTGGAGCCACAAACAGACAATCAGATTTGTTTCATTCCAATGCAAATTATTGATGCCAAACATCGCAAAGCTCACAGACTTGGAAATTGAGTAATTTATTAATTATGTGTTAGGGTTAGGAAAGTGGGCACAGCCAACACTGCCCAAATACATAAGTGGGGAACGCAGGGTCATAAGTGGGTGGAGACAAATACATATTTTACTGGGAAAATATAAACAGCAGCCATTCTTACACTGTTAGTGGTAGGGTTCTCAAACTTTACACAGTTGGTCACTGGGTGACTGGGATTAATATTCAGAAAGGTGGGTGGAGCGTACAAAAGCCAATCAAAATCCACCTATTGATTTTTATGAGGAATATTTAATTGCTGCCATTCTTGCACTGTTAATCACCTGTACCTGGTACAGTTGGCCATTGGGTGATTGGGGTTCAAATTCAGAAAAGGGGTGGAGCCACATCCAATCAGCTTAATTTTATTTCATTGCAAATTATTGATGCCAAAGACCGCAAAGCTCACATACTTGGTCATTAAGTAATTGTGTGTTAGGGTTAGGAAAAGTGGGCACAGCCAACACTAGCCAAATACATACCCGGGCAACGCCTCGCGTCCAGCTAGTATAATAAATTCGAAAGTTTGGATGTTTGGATGTTTGTTACTCGATCACGCAAAAATGGCTGAACGGATTTGAATGAAATTTGGCACACACATAGTACATTACCAGGAATAAAGTATAGGATACTTTTATTACCATAACCAAAAAGGGGGCGGAGACAAATACAAATTTCACTGACAACATGTAAACTGCAGCCATTCTTACACTGTTAATGGTAGGGTTCTCAAACTTTGCACAGTTGGTTACTGGGTGACTGGGATTAATATTCAGAAAAGTGGGTGGAGTCTATAAAAGCCAATCAAAATTAACCTATTGATTTTCAAGGGGAATATTTACATTGCTGCCATTCAGCCAATCAGATTTGTTTAATCTCAATGCAAATTATTGATGCCAAAGACCGCAAAGCGCACAAACTTGGTCATTGAGCAATTGTGTGTTAGGGGAAAAGTAGGCGGAGCCAACACCAGCCAAATACATACCTGAACAATGTCAGGAAATCAGTGGGTGGAGAAAAATACAAATTTCATTGGGAAAATGTAAACTGCAGCCATTCTTACACTGTTAATGGTAGGGTTCTCAAACTTTGCACAGTTGGTTACTGGGTGACTGAGATTAATATTCATAAAGGTGGGTGGAGCGTACAAAAGCCAATCAAAATCCACCTATTGATTTTTAAGGGGAATATTTAATTGCTGCCATTCTTGCGCTGTTATTGGCACAGGCCTCTTGCACTGTTAATCACCTGTACCTGGTACACTTAGCCATTGTGTGATTTGGGTTCAAATTCAGAAAAGGGGTGGAGGCACAGTCAATCAGATTTATTTTATTTCAATGCAAATTATTGATGTCAAAGACCGCAAAGCTCACAAACTTGGTCATTAAGTAACTAAGTAATTGTTTGTTAGGGTTAAGAAAAGGGGGCGGGGCCAACACCAGCCAAATACGTACCCGGGCAACACCGGGCGTCCAGCTAGTAGTGTAATATGTACTTGTAAATGGTTACTAGATAGAGTAAATATTAATACTCACAAACCAGGGTTACTATTAGGCAACCACTGTAAAGGCAGGTGGGGAGATTCCCCACTCAGGAATAAGAAGTCGCTCTCTGTAGATGAGAAAAAGGGGGTTCAACCCTCCACCCAGGGTGGACTCAATATTATGCAGGAGAACAGAGGTGCCAAAAGGATAAAAGGAAGCTAAATGAGCTTAAAAACAAATTCTTGGTAAATAGAGGAGGTAGTGGTGGACTTACCTCCTCCAAGTAGACACACAACGACTGTAGTAAAGACAGTCAATATATTTTATTTATAAACTCCAAGTATGCAATGCGTTTCGCAGGTTTGATCCCGCTCCATCAGAAGAGGTGCCTGGCTCTTCTACTGACCACATATGCTGTTGCTCCATTGTTATTGCCTGATGAAGTGGGATAAAACCTGCGAAACACGTTGCATATTTGGAGTTCATAAATAAAATATATTGACTGTCTTTACTACAGTCGTTGTGTGTCTACTTGGAGGAGGTAAGTCCACCACTACCTCCTCTATTTACCAAGAATTTGGTTTTTAAGCTCATTTAGCTTTCTTTTATCCTTTTGGCGCCTCTGTTCTCCTGCATATTAGGAAAATGTAGAGGGGCATGGAGCACAGCAAAGCGGCAACCAGGTTGAGTTAAGCCTCTTTCTTGCAGCCATTTCCACCAACCCTCTGGTTTCAGTTTTGCCTGACTCCTCAATGGGCAGCATATTGGCATAATAGATAGCACTCTTAGCTAGAGATGAGCGTAATGGAGTAATTACGATTTCGCGAAATTTCGCGTAATTAGTGTAATTACGTTTATGGCCGTAAGTACATAATCTTAATGAAGAAGGATTTCGCGAAATTTCGCGTAAGCGTAATTTTTCGCGTAATTTTCGCATTGCACCGGTTATTACGAAATTAATGCGTATGGTCATGTTCCCGAAGCGGAAAAGTTGACGCATGTATCAATGTTAGGTAGCCGCCGACTTTAAGGGTTAATAGCAAAGCCCCCTTAAATGCTAAGAGCCTCAAATTTGGAGAATATATTAAGGAGATCAGAAGGAATAAGAGGAAAAAATTTTTTTTTTAAAAAGACCTTATAGTTTTTGAGAAAATCGATGTTAAAGTTTCAAAGGAAAAATGTATACATTTAAAAACCCGCCGACTTTAACGGTTAATAGCAAAGCCTGCTTAAAGTTTAGGAACACCAAATTCCCAGGGTATATTAAGGGGAACAGTGGGAATAAGAGGAAAAAAAATTTTTTCAAAAAGACCTTATAGTTTTTGAGAAAATCGATTTTTAAGTTTCAAGGGCGAAAATGTCTTTTAAATGCAGAAAATGTCAGTTTTTTTTTGCACAGGTAACAATAGTGTATTATTTTCATAGATTCCCCCAAGTGGGAAGAGTTTTACTTACTTTGTTCTGAGTGTGGGAAATATTAAAAAAAACGACGTGGGGTCCCCCCTCCCAGACCTCTTTAACCCCTTGTCCCCCATGCAGGCTGGGATAGCCAGAATGCGGAGCACCGGCCGCGTGGGGCTCTGCACCCTGACTATACCAGCCCGCATGGTCCATGGATTGGGGGGTCTCGGAAGGGGAGGGGCAGCCAAGCTTTCCCCTCCCCCTCCGAGCCCTTGTCCAATCCAAGGACAAGGGGCTCTTCTCCACCTCCGATGGGCGGTGGAGGTGGAGGCCGCGATTTCCTGGGTGGGGGGTTCATGGTGGAATCTGGGAGTCCCCTTTAAAAAGGGGTCCCCCAGATGCCCACCCCCCCTCCCAGGAGAAATGAGTATAGAGGTACTTGTACCCCTTACCCATTTCCTTTAAGAGTTAAAAGTAAATAAACACACAAACACTTAGAAAAAGTATTTTAATTGAACAAAAAACATAACCACGAAAAAAGTCCTTTAATATTCTTAATTAACCATTAATACTTACCTGTCCCTTTAAATAAATGATCCCTCGAAATAGCCTCGGAAATGTTCTATCAGTTACAATGTAACAAAGTTATTACAATGTAACAACTTTGTTACATTGTAACTACGCCGCACCCGACGCCACTCGCTGCTCAGCCGCCGCATACGCGTCCGTGCAGGACGCTAAGTCCCCGCAGCTCCCGCTGTCCACCCCGCCCACATCTGTCACCCACATGTCACCCACATGTGGGTGACATGTGGGTGACATGTGGGAGAGGCGGGGAGGGCAGCGGAGCCGGCGGGGACTTAGCGTCCTGCACGGACCCGACAGAGCTCTGAGCTATATAGCTCAGAGCTCTCTAAAGCATCTTTGTATTTGGGCTCCAAGGAGCCCCATTGGTCCTTAGCAGACCAATGGGGTTCCTTCAAATCAGAAGGAACCCCATTGGTCTGCTAAGGACCAATGGGGCTCCTTGGAGCCCAAATACAAAGATGCTTTCGAGAGCTCTGAGCTATAGCTCAGAGCTCTGTCGGGTCCTGCAGCACAGACGCGGAGGCGGCGGCGGCGGTGAGTGACGTCGGGTGCGGCGTAGTTACAATGTAACAAAGTTGTTACATTGTAATAACTTTGTTACATTGTAACTGATAGAACATTTCCGAGGATATTGCGTGGGATCATTTATTTAAAGGGACAGGTAAGTATTAATGGTTAATTAAGAATATTAAAGGACTTTTTTCGTGGTTATGTTTTTTGTTCAATTAAAATACTTTTTCTATGCGTTTGTGTGTTTATTTACTTTTAACTCTTAAAGGAAATGGGTAAGGGGTACAAGTACCTCTATACTCATTTCTCCTGGGAGGGGGGGTGGGCATCTGGGGGACCCCTTTTTAAAGGGGACTCCCAGATTCCACCATGAACCCCCCACCCAGGAAATCGCGGCCTCCACCTCCACCGCCCATCGGAGGTGGAGAAGAGCCCCTTGTCCTTGGATTGGACAAGGGCTCGGAGGGGGAGGGGAAAGCTTGGCTGCCCCTCCCCTTCCGAGACCCCCCAATCCATGGACCATGCAGGCTGGTATAGTCAGGGTGCGGAGCCCCACGCGGCCGGTGCTCCGCATTCTGGCTATCCCAGCCTGCATGGGGGACAAGGGGTTAAAGAGGTCTGGGAGGGGGGACCCCACGTCGTTTTTTTTTTATATTTCCCACACTCAGAACGAAGTAAGTAAAACTCTTCCCACTTGGGGGAATCTATGAAAATAATACACTATTGTTACCTGTGCAAAAAAAACTGACATTTTCCGCATTTAAAAGACATTTTTGCCCTTGAAACTTAAAAATCGATTTTCTCAAAAACTATAAGGTCTTTTTGAAAAAAAAAAATTTCCTCTTATTCCCACTGATCCCCTTAATATACCCTAGGCATTTGGTGTTCCTAAACTTTAAGCAGGCTTTGCTATTAACCGTTAAAGTCGGCGGGTTTTTAAATGTATACATTTTTACTTTGAAACTTTAACATCGATTTTCCCAAAAACTATAAGGTCTTTTTGAAAAAAAAATTTTTCCTCTTATTCCTCCTGATCTCCTTAATATATTCTCCAAATTTGAGACTCTTAGCATTTAAGGGGGCTTTGCTATTAACCCTTAAAGTCGGCGGCTTTTTTATATTATACCGAGCGTTCTGGTTTAACGCGAAATTACGGTAGCGTTTAATGCGAAATTACGGCATGAACGAAATGCGAAATTACGGCATGAACGAAATGCGAAATTTCGCGTTGAAAATTACGCTTACGGTATTTTCAATTACGATTTTAATGGCAATTTCGCTACGCTAATTACGCATCGTAATCGCAAATTTCGCATGCGTAATTATAGTAATGCGAAATTACGAAAATTTCAGCTCAACTCTACTCTTAGCTTGCAGCCCTGGGTCCCCGGTTCAAATTCAAGCCAGGGCACTTTCTGCACAGAGTTATTATAGTCTCACTGTGTCTGTGTTGGTTTCCTGTGGGCACTCCAGTTTCCTCCAAAATTCCAAAACTGGCCCTAGACCACAATGAACATATAAGTATAGTAGAGACTAGCTGGACGCCCGGCGTTGCCTGGGTATGTATTTGGCTAGTGTTGGCTCTGCCCACTTTTCCTAACCCTAACACACAATTACTTAATGACAGTATGTGAGCTTTGCGGTCTTTGGCATCAATAATTTGCAATGAAATAAAATTAATCTGATTGGATGTGGCTCCACCCCTTTTTGAACCCCAATCACCCAATGGCCAACTGTACCAGGTACAGGTGATTAACAGTGCAAGAATGGCAGCAATTAAATATTCCCCTTAAAAATCAATAGGTGGATTTTGATTGGCTTTTATAGGCTCCACCCACTTTTCTGAATATTAATCCCAGTCCCCCAGTGACCAACTGTGCAAAGTTTGAGAACCCTACCATTAACTTTGTAAAAATGGCTGCAGTTTACATTTGCGCAATGAAATTTTTATTTTTCTCCACCCACTTATTGCCTAACATTGTTCAGGTATGTATTTGGCTGGTGTTGGCTCTGCCTACTATTTCTAACCCTAACACAAAATTACTCAATAACCAAGTTTGTGAGCTTTGCGGTCTTTGGCATCAATAATTTGCATTGAGATTAAAGAAATCTGATTGGCTGTTTGTGGCTCCACCCCTTTGTCTGAATTTGAACCCCAGTCACCCAATGACCAACTGTACCAGGTTTAAGGCTTGTGCCATTAACAGTGCAAGAATGGTAGCAATTACATATTCCCCTTGAAAATCAATAAGTGCATTTTGATTAGCTTTTGTAGGCTCCACCCACTTCTCTGAATATTAATCCCAGTCACCCAGTGACCAATTGTGCAAATTTTGAGAACCCTACCATTAAAAGTGTAAGAATTGCTGCAGTTTACATTTTCCCAGTGAAATTTGCATTTGTCTCCACCCACTGATGACCCGGCATTGCCCGATTATGTATTTGGCAGGTGTTGGCTGCGCCCACTTTTCCTAATCCTAACACACAATTAATCAATTACTCAATGACCAAGTTTGTGAGCTTTGCGGTCTTTGGCATCAATAACCTGAATTAAAATGAAACAAATCATATTGGCTGTGTGTGGCTCCACCCTGTTTTATGAATGTAAACTCAAGTCATGCAATGATCAACTGTACCAGGTTTGAGGCTTGTGCCATTAACAGTGCAAGAATGGCAGCAATGTAAAAATTCCCCTGAAAAAATCAACAGGTAATTTTTGATTGCTTTTTGTAGGCTCCACCCACTTTACAGAATGTTAATCCCAGTCACCCAGTAACCAACTGTGCAAAGTTTGAGAACCCTACCATCAACAGTGTAAGAATGGCTGCTGTTAACATTTTCCCAGTAAAATTTGTATTTGTCTCTGCCTACTTATGACCCGGCGTTGCCCGCTTATGTATTTGGCTAGTGTTGGCTGTGCCCAATTTTTTAACCCTAACGCACAATTAATCAATTACTCAATTACCAAGTTTGTGAGCTTTGCGGTGTTTGGCATCAATAATTTGCATTGAAATGAAACAAATCTAATTTGCTGTTTGTGGCTCCACCCCCCTTTCTGAAATTGTACCCCAGTCACCCAATGATCAACTGTAGCAGGTTTGAGGCTTGTGCCATTAACAGTGCAAGAATGGCAGCAATGTAAATATTCCCCTTGAAAATCAATAGGTTAATTTTGATTGGCTTTTATAGACTCCACCCACCGTTATGAATATTAATCCCAGTCACCCAGTAACCAACTGTGCAAAGTTTGAGAACCCTACCATTAACAGTGTAAACATGGCTGCAGTTTACATTTTCCAGTGAAATTTGTATTTGTCTCCGCCCCCTTTTCGGTTATGGGAATAAAACGTATCCTATACTTTATTCCAGGTAATGTACTAAGTGTGTGCCAAATTTCATTCAAATCCGTTCAGCCATTTTTGCGTGATCGAGTAACAAACATCCAAACATCCGAACATCCAAACATCCAAACATCCAAACATCCAAACTTTCCCATTTATTATATTAGTAGGATTAGATTATGAGCTCCTCCAAGGGACAGCTAGTGACAAGATTAAGTATAGTATGCTCTGTAAAGTGCTGCGGACAATGGCACTATATAAATACAACATAATAATATTAAGGGACATGTATGTGTAAATTCTATGCAAAATGAAAATGTAACCCGTCGTCAACATAATTTTGAATTTCATGGATTCCAAGGTTGTATTGCAAATGGAAAATTCGTTATTTGTTGCCTGGCAGTCCTGCTGATCCTCTAATGCTTTCAGCCATAGACCCTGAACAAGCACGCAGCAGATCAGGTGTGTCTGACATTATTGTCAGATCTGAGAAGATTAGCTTCATGCTTGTTTCTGGTGTTGTTCAGACACTACAGCAGCCAAATAGATCAGCAGGGCTGCCAGACAAAATATATTTGGAATTCTGGAATTTGGAATGAAATTTTGTAATTTTGGTGGATTTGAAATTTGGCTGTTGCAGCCATCTTTAAAAAAGAGAACATACAAACTTTGTGCAGATAGTGTCCTCACGCAGATTCAAACCTGAGACCGAGCGCTGCAAGGCAAGAACGGTGTCCTTGCTGAGAGGTAAACTTGGTCCCGCTGTGCTTCATGACCAAAGTGCTAGCCACTCATGCTGCTCTAGAACTAAGCAGATAAACTGTTAACCACTTCAGGACTCAGCCTTTACCCCCCCTCCCCCCTTAAGAACAAGCGCTGATTTAGAAGATCTGTGCTGGGTGGGCTCTACAGCCCCCAGCACAGATCAAATAGCAGGCAGACCGACCAGATCGCCCCCTTTTTTCCCCACTAGGGGATCCTGGGGGGGTCTGATCGCTCCTGCCTGCGTGTGGGTGGCGGGGGGGGAGGGGCACCTCAAAGCCCCCTCCCTGGCAGGATTCCCCCTCTCCCTCCCTGCCCTGGAGATCGGAGGCTGCACAGGAATGGATCTGTCCTGTGCAGTCTCTAACAAGCTCCTGCCTGTCATGTGACAGCGATTCCCGGCCGCTTAATCCTCACTAACACAAACAGGATGTACCGGTATATCATCTTTGCAATCAGCGGCGAGTGTGTGCACACTGATGCTGCTCGATTGCGGCGGGACTTACACTTGGGTGATTGGTGAATGGGAACATTACACACCAGGGAACTTTGTAGGGGAGGGAGTGATCACTGGACACATGGCCGTTTCTACGGCCGTGCAGGGCGTGCCGCCGCCCGGGGCGCTGCTGGGAGGGGGGCGCTGTGGTGGAGGGGGAGCTGCAGCCGTGGGGAGGGCAGCCTGACCTCTCCCTCCCTTCCTCTCCCCGGGCCGCCCTCAGTGCGATCCCCCTCGGATGGAGAGCAGAGTAATGCAGCAGGGAAGCGCTATGCAAAACTACTCACCTCGCTGGCTCGAAGTGCTGCTCTCTCGACGCCAGTCTCCTCTCTGCCTACACGCTGATACACACACACGCTGCTTCCTGTTTAGCAGCGTGTGTGTGTATCAGCGTGTAGGCAGAGAGGAGACTGGCGGCGAGAGAGCAGCGCTTGGAGCCAGCGAGGTGAGTAGTTTTGCATAGCGCTTCTCTGCTGCATTACTCTGCACTCCGAGGGGGGATCGCACGGAGGGCGGCCCGGGGAGAGGAAGGGAGGGAGAGGTCGGGCTGCCCTCCCCGTGGCTGCGGCTCCCCCCTCCATCATGGGGGGCACCTACCTAACCTATACTGGGGCAGCTACCTATCTAACCTATCCTGGGGGGCACCTACCTAATCTAACCTATCCTGGGGGGCACCTACCTAATCTAACCTATACTGGGGGCACCTACCTAATCTAACCTATACTGGGGGCACCTACCTATCTAACCTATCCTGGGGGGCACCTACCTATCTAACCTATCCTGGGGGGCACCTACCTAATCTAACTTATACTGGGGGGCACCTACCTAATCTAACCTATACTGGGGGGCACCTACCTATCTAACCTAAACTGGGTGGCAGCTACCTATCTAACCTATCCTGGGGGGCACCTACCTAATCTAACCTATACTGGGGGGCACCTACCTAATCTATACTGGGGCAGCTACCTATCTAACCTATACTGGGGGGCACCTACCTATCTAACCTGGGGGGCAGCTACCTAATCTAACCTATACTGAGGGGGCAGCTACCTAATCTAACCTATACTGGGGGTCACCTACCTAATCTAACCTATACTGGGGGGGCAGCTACCTATCTAACCTATATTGGGGGCAGCTACCTATCTAACCTATACTGGGGGGAAGCTACCTACCTAACCTCTACTGGGGGCACCTACCTAACCTATACTGGGGGGCAGCTACCTATCTAACCTGGGGGGCAGCTACCTAATCTAACCTATACTGAGGGGGCAGCTACCTAATCTAACCTATACTGGGGGGCACCTACCTATCTAACCTATACTGGGGGGCAGCTACCTATCTAACCTATACTGGGGGGCACCTACCTATCTAACCTATACTGGGGGCAGCTACCTATCTAACCTATACTGGGGGGCACCTACCTAACCTATACTGGGGGGCAGCTACCTATCTAACCTATAGTGAGAGCATTAACTTATCTAACCTGTATTGGGGGCACCTACCTACCTAGCTAGTCTATACAGGTGACAACTATACTGGCTACCTATATTGGAGGCACCTACCTAACTAACCTATACTGGGGGCATCTACCTATCTAACCTATGCTGGGGGCAACTATTCTGGCTACCTATATTAGAGGCACCCACCTAGCTAACCTGTACTGGGGACACCTACCTATCTAACTTATACCGGGGACGCCTGCCTATCTAACCTATACTGTGGGCAACTATACTGGCTACCTATGCTCTAGGCACCTACCTGGCTAACCTATACCGGAGGCAACTATACTGGCTCACCTATGCCTGGCTACCTATACTGGGGGGACCTATAGCTGGCTACCTATACTGGGGTACCTATTCTGGGGGAATCTATACTGAGTGCAACTAGAGCTGGCTAAACTACACTGCGGGCACCCATACCTTGCTTCGGGGGCGCAATTTTTACACCCTCGCCCTGGGTGCATTTTAGCCTAGAAACTGCACTGACTAGACACCAGGGAACTGCAAAGGGGAGGGAGATCCACTAGACATGAGGGAACTGTATAGGGGAGGGAGGGGCACTAGACACCAGGGATTATGTATGGGGAGGGGGGGGGGCACTTGACATCAGAGAACTGTATAAGGGAGGAAGTGGGGCTATTAGGCACTAGGGATGGCCCAAATGGTTTGCCGGCGAACTGGAACTTTTGCAAACGCTGAGAGCCGCAAACTTTTACGGAAGTTCGATTCGCCCCTACACTACATCATTAGGGTCAACTTTGACCCTCTACCTCACAGTCAGCAAGCACATTGTAGCCAATCAAGCTACACTCCCTCCTGGAGCCCCACCCCCCTGCAGTAATTAGAGAAGGGAGAGCTGCTGCACAGAGACCTATGGGGAAAGCTTAGTTAGGCTCTTGTAGGCTTATTAGCTTGCTCCTTGCTGATTCTTATTGCTAAAAAAGCACCCCTCAACAGCTCTTTTGAGAGCTAATCTTGTTCTTGTGATCTATTTTTTTTTTGTGTGGCCCACTTGCATTATATACAGCCCTGTCAGTCAGTCACAGCTGGCCTTTGGCCCCTTGGTGGTAATTCCTACTGTGCCACTGCCAGGCCCAGCACATTCAGTGACTACCTGTGTGTGTGACAGGCAGCTGCACATTTGCAATCCCAATCACTGAACCTGTTCACTGTTCAGTGTACCTACCTACTTACCTACCTACGTGAGTGCACGCATTGTTAATACCACCAGTCATTGCACCTGTTCACGATACCTGTGTATGTGTGTGACAGCTGCACATTTGTAAAACCAATCACTGCAGTGCATACCTGTAACCTGTTCAGTGCACCTACGTGACTGCAAGCAGTGTAATATACCACCAGTCATTGCACCTGTTCATGGTACCTGTGTGTGACAGCTGCACATTTGTAATACCACTCCATGCATACCTGTTAACTGCACCTGTGTGACAGCTGCACATTGTATCATAATACCAGTCACTGCTACCTTTCACTGCACCTGTGTGACTGCACATTGTATTAGTCAAGTCAGTGCATACCTTTCACTTAATTCCCCCGATATGGACAAAACAACAGGCAGAGGCAGAGGTAGACCCAGAGGCAGGCCACCCGGCAGGTCTGTTCGAGGTCATGCTGATGTGATTTTGTGCGGCCCTAGACCAAAGTACAGTGCTCAGAAGAAGGAACGTCCCATCAACTCCCAAGATTGACAGGACGTGGTTGACTATTTAACACAGAAAACCTCATCTTCCGCAGCCACCAGCGCTACTACTAGTACCACAACCGCTACATTTGACACTTCGCAGGAGTTATTTGGGGGAGAAATCACTGATTCACAGCCATTATTGTTACAACAAGATGAAGATGCTAAGCAAGTTACACCACCTCATATGTCTGAGTTAGGCGACACTATGGACGTAAGGTGTAAGGAGGAGGAAGATGAAATACCTGTTGTTGGTGCAGTTTTGGAGATGTTTGATACAAGCGAAGCTGGGGAGTATAATTATGATGATTATGATGATACGGATGCCACGTGGGCTCCCAATAGAGGAGATGAACAGGTGGACAGTTCAGAGGGGGAGTCAGAAAGCAATGCCAGCTGTACTCTCTGCCACCAAAAATTGAGCCATGGAAAGGCCAACACTCATGTAGGGACAACTGCCTTACGAAGGCACATGCAGAAAAGGCAAAATCTGCAATGGGAAGACCACCTGGGCAAAAGCATCACACAAAAGCAAAGCCACCCTTCTTCTCCTTTTCCTCCTTCAGGTGCATCATCTTCAGCCGCTTTCTCCCTTGCACCTTCACAATCACAGCCACCCTCCTTCACTCCGCCTCTCACCTGGAGTGGCTCCTGCTTCTCTGCCCACAGCAGCAGCCAGGTGTCCATGAGGGAAATCTTTGAGCAGAAGAAGCCAATGTCTGCCAGTCACCCCCTTGCCCGGCGTCTGACAGCTGGCTTGGCGGAACTGTTAGCTCGCCAGCTGTTACCATATCAGCTGGTGGACTCTGAGGCCTTCCAAAAATTTGTGGCCATTGGGACACCGCAGTGGAAGATACCAGGTTGCAATTATTTCTCCAAAAAGGCGATACCCAAACTGTACCATGAAGTAGAAAGGCAAGTGGTGCCATCTCTGGCACACAGCTTTGGGTCAAGGGTCTATCTGACTACCGATGCCCGGTCTACCAAGCACGGTCAGGGCAGGTTCATTACTTACACAGCCCATTGGGTCAACCTGGTGACCGATGGCAAGCAGGGAGTACGTGGCTGTGCAATGGACCTAGTTGTGACACCTGCACGGGTTGCAGGAATGCCTGCTGCCACCTCCTCTCCTTCTCTTCCTACTCTTCCTGCTACATCCGCTTCGCTGTCATCATCCTCCTCCTCCTTCTTGGCTGAGTGGCAGTGCAACTCTACTGGTGCTGCAATCTCCTCTCCAGCTACACAGCCCCAGCTCCCCAGGGGCCAGGGCCTATGCTGCATGCCAGGTACGACGGTGTCACGCCACGTACGACGGTGTCAGGTACAACGGTGTCACAACATGTCTTGCCTCAAAGCGGAAAGTCACACTGGAGCAGCTCTCCTGGCTGCTCTGAACAAACAGGTGGGTCAGTGGCTAACCCTGCACCAACTGGAGATCAGCAACGTGGTGTGTGACAATGGCAGAAATCTCATTTCGGCTTTGAATTTGGGAAAGTTGACACATGTATAGAGTTGAGCTGAAATTTTCGTAATTTCGCATTACTATAATTACGCATGCGAAATTTGCGATTACGATGCGAAATTAGCGTAGCGAAATTGCCATTAAAATCGTAATTGAAAATACCGTAAGCGTAATTTTCAACGCGAAATTTCGCATTTCGTTCATGCCGTAATTTCGCATTAAACGCTACCGTAATTTCGCGTTAAACCGTAACGCTCCGTATAATATAAAAAAGCCGCAGACTTTAAGGGTTAATAGCAAAGCCCCCTTAAATGCTAAGAGCCTCAAATTTGGAGAATATATTAAGGATATCAGGAGGAATAAGAGGAAAAAAATTTTTTTCAAAAAGACCTTATAGTTTTTGAGAAAATCGATGTTAAAGTTTCAAAGGAAAAATGTAAACATTTAAAAACCCGCCGACTTTAACGGTTAATAGCAAAGCCTGCTTAAAGTTTAGGAACACCAAAGTCCCAGGGTATATTAAGGGGATCAGTGGGAATAAGAGGAAAAAAAATTTTTTCAAAAAGACCTTATAGTTTTTGAGAAAATCGATTTTTAAGTTTCAAGGGCGAAAATGTCTTTTAAATGCGGAAAATGTCAGGTTTTTTTGCACAGGTAACAATAGTGTATTATTTTCATAGATTCCCCCAAGTGGGAAGAGTTTTACTTACTTCGTTCTGAGTGTGGGAAATATAAAAAAAAAACGACGTGGGGTCCCCCCTCCCAGACCTCTTTAACCCCTTGTCCCCCATGCAGGCTGGGATAGCCAGAATGCGGAGCACCGGCCGCGTGGGGCTCCGCACCCTGACTATACCAGCCCGCATGGTCCATGGATTGGGGGGTCTCGGAAGGGGAGGGGCAGCCAAGCTTTCCCCTCCCCCTCCGAGCCCTTGTCCAATCCAAGGACAAGGGGCTCTTCTCCACCTCCGATGGGCGGTGGAGGTGGAGGCCGCGATTTCCTGGGTGGGGGGTTCATGGTGGAATCTGGGAGTCCCCTTTAAAAAGGGGTCCCCCAGATGCCCACCCCCCTCCCAGGAGAAATGAGTATAGAGGTACTTGTAGTACCCCTTACCCATTTCCTTTAAGAGTTAAAAGTAAATAAACACACAAACACATAGAAAAAGTATTTTAATTGAACAAAAAACATAACCACGAAAAAAGTCCTTTAATATTCTTAATTAACCATTAATACTTACCTGTCCCTTTAAATAAATGATCCCACGCAATATCCTCGGAAATGTTCTATCAGTTACAATGTAACAAAGTTATTACAATATAACAACTTTGTTACATTGTAACTACGCCGCACCCGACGTCACTCCCCGCCGCCGCCACCACCGCGTCTGCGCTGCAGGACCCGAGCTCTGAGCTATATAGCTCAGAGCTCTCAAAAGCATCTTTGTATTTGGGCTCCAAGGAGCCCCATTGGTCCTTAGCAGACCAATGGGGTTCCTTCTGATTTGAAGGAACCCCATTGGTCTGCTAAGGACCAATGGGGCTCCTTGGAGCCCAAATACAAAGATGCTTCTCAGAGCTCTGAGCTATATAGCTCAGAGCTCTGTCGGGTCCGTGCAGGACGCTAAGTCCCCGCCGGCTCCGCTGCCCTCCCCGCCTCTCCCACATGTCACCCACATGTCACCCACATGTGGGTGACATGTGGGTGACAGATGTGGGCGGGGTGGACAGCGGGAGCTGCGGGGACTTAGCGTCCTGCACGGACGCGTATGCGGCGGCTGAGCGGCGAGTGGCGTCGGGTGCGGCGTAGTTACAATGTAACAAAGTTGTTACATAATAACTTTGTTACATTGTAACTGATAGAACATTTCCGAGGATATTGCGTGGGATCATTTATTTAAAGGGACAGGTAAGTATTAATGGTTAATTAAGAATATTAAAGGACTTTTTTCGTGGTTATGTTTTTTGTTCAATTAAAATACTTTTTCTATGTGTTTGTGTGTTTATTTACTTTTAACTCTTAAAGGAAATGGGTAAGGGGGTACTACAAGTACCTCTATACTCATTTCTCCTGGGAGGGGGGTGGGCATCTGGGGGACCCCTTTTTAAAGGGGACTCCCAGATTCCACCATGAACCCCCCACCCAGGAAATCGCGGCCTCCACCTCCACCGCCCATCGGAGGTGGAGAAGAGCCCCTTGTCCTTGGATTGGACAAGGGCTCGGAGGGGGAGGGGAAAGCTTGGCTGCCCCTCCCCTTCCGAGACCCCCCAATCCATGGACCATGCGGGCTGGTATAGTCAGGGTGCGGAGCCCCACGCGGTCGGTGCTCCGCATTCTGGCTATCCCAGCCTGCATGGGGGACAAGGGGTTAAAGAGGTCTGGGAGGGGGGACCCCACGTCGTTTTTTTTTTATATTTCCCACACTCAGAACGAAGTAAGTAAAACTCTTCCCACTTGGGGGAATCTATGAAAATAATACACTATTGTTACCTGTGCAAAAAAAACTGACATTTTCCGCATTTAAAAGACATTTTCGCCCTTGAAACTTAAAAATCGATTTTCTCAAAAACTATAAGGTCTTTTTGAAAAAAAATGTTTTCCTCTTATTCCCACTGATCCCCTTAAAATACCCTGGGAATTTGGTGTTCCTAAACTTTAAGCAGGCTTTGCTATTAACCGTTAAAGTCGGCGGGTTTTTAAATGTTTACATTTTTCCTTTGAAACTTTAACATCGATTTTCTCAAAAACTATAAGGTCTTTTTGAAAAAAAAAATTTTCCTCTTATTCCTCCTGATCTCCTTAATATATTCTCCAAATTTGAGGCTCTTAGCATTTAAGGGGGCTTTGCTATTAACCCTTAAAGTCGGCGGCTTTTTTATATTATACGGAGCGTTACGGTTTAACGCGAAATTACGGTAGCGTTTAATGCGAAATTACGGCATGATACGACTGTAATGCGAAAATTACGCGAAAATTACGCTTACGCGAAATTTCGCGAAATCCTTCTTCATTACGATTATGTACTTACGGCCATAATCGTAATTACACTAATTACGCGAAATTTCGCAAAATCGTAATTAGGTCATTACGCTCATCTCTACACATGTACCCCGCATGGCACATGTGCTCATTCTCGTAATCCAGAGATTTGTGTGTAAGTACCCAGGCCTACAGGATGTCCTGAAGCAGGTCAGGAAGTTGTGTGGGCATTTCAGGGGGTCTTACATGGCCATGGGACGCTTGGCCGATATTCAGCGGAGAAACAACTTGCTGGTGAGGCGCTTGATTAGCGATAGCCCGACTCACTGGAATTCGACCCTCCTGATGTTCGACCGCCTGCTACAACAGGAGAAAGCCGTCACCCATTATATCTACAATTACAGTAGAAGGACATGGTCTGGGGAGTTGGGAATGTTCTGGCCGAAGAACTGGACACTTATGCAAAATGCCTGCAGGCTCATGCGGCCGTTTGAGGAGGTGACAAACATGGTGAGTCGCAAGTGAAGGCGCCGTCAGTGGCTTGATCCCGTATGCCTTCTTCCTGGAGCGTGCCATGAGTAGAGTGGTGGATCAAGCTGTGGATGAGCGTGAACAGTAACAGTTACAGGAGGAACAGTTGTGGGATCAATTCTCATCAGAACCAGATGTTTCCTCAACACCTGCGGCAGCACAGAGGGGGGGAGGAGGAGGAGGAGGAATAGTCGTGTGGGGAAGAGGAGTCAGATGATAAGGAAGGTGTTTTGTTTTTTTTAGGAGGAGGCGGTGGCAGAAAAACAACCGCAGCAGGCGTCGCAGGGGGCTTGTGCTGCTCAACGCTCCCGTGGTATTGTTCATGGCTGGGGGGAGGAGGAGAACTTACCTGACATCACTTAGGTAGAGCAAGAGGAGTTGGATAGTACGTCTGGATCCAAATTTGTGCAGATGGCATCTTTCATGCTGTCCAGCCTGTTGAGGGACCCCGTATGAAAAAACTCAAGGGGAATGAGCTGTACTGGGTGGCCACGCTACTAGACCCTCGGTACATGCACAAAGTGGCGGACATGTTACCAACTCACCTGAAGGCAGAAAGGATGCTGCACATGCAGAACAAGCTAGCAACTATGCTTTACAGTGCGTTTAAGGGTGATATCACAGCACAACGGAAAAAAGGTACCACTGCCAGTACTCCTTCTCCAATGTCCAAGCAGGCAAGGACAGGACGCTCTCTGGCGATCTCATGGTGATGTCGGACATGCGGACATTCTTTAGTCCTTAGCGCTTCCGGATCCACCCTTCACCAACGCCTCTACTGGCAAGTAGCTGACTACCTGGCCTTAAGTGTGGATGTAGACACTGTGAGCAGCGATGAACCCTTGTACTACTGGGTGCGGAGACTTGACCTGTGGCCAGAGCTGTCACAATTTGCCATCCAACTTCTGTCTTGCCCTGCCTCAAGCGTCCTGTCAGAAAGGACCTTCAGCGCAGCTGGAGGCATTGTCACTGAGAAAAGAAGTCGCCTAAGTCACAAAAGTGTTCAGTACCTCACCTTTATCAAAATGAATGAGGCATGGATCCCGGAGGGCTACTGCCCCGCCCGAAGACTAAGTCAGTCCCCACACACAGTATCTCTGCCTGCACGCCGTGTGACTGGCTGCCTGCCCCAAGACTAAGTCCCTCCCCACACAGCATCTCTGCCTGCAGGCCGCTTGACTGCCACCACCAACAGGGTCCACCAGGACTCCACGCGGATTCCTGAATTTTTAAGGCCGCTGCTAGCAGTGACCGCTATAATACTTTTTCTGGTGCATGTACATGCCTGCCTAATTTTTCTGTCTGCACTGCAGCTGCAACAACAAAACAAATGGCATGTACATGCGCCCATTCCCCTTCATGATCATTACCTTGCCGTGGTGAAGGGGCTTGCATATCACAATGAAGCAATGACCGCCGGCTATATGAGTGTGTTTGGGTTGGGGGGCACACCTGACCCAAGAAGATAGATAATAAGGTTGTTGCTTCATTGTGGACAGACCAAATTCGATCAGCTGGACACTCAGTCACTGTTGTTCTGTCATTCAGCTACCTCACATGGGCTTGAAAACCGCCATCACCTGCACTCTGGCCATGGTGCGCACCAGTCCAGCACGGCCGTCACAACACAAACAGCTGTTTGCGGTGCATTACACAGTGAGTTTGGTCTGTCAGTGTGAAGCAATACACTAATTACACTCCCTGATTGATGTATACACATGCAAGATGTTTTAAAGCACTTTGGGCCTCCAATTTAGCAACAAAATCTGATTTCTGCCCTTAAAATGCTGCTGTGTGTCAAATCCTGATTTTTCCTGGGGAGTTTTGGCATGTATCCCACTCCATCATGCCCCCCTCCAGGTGATAGACCCCTTAAAACATCTTCTCCATCACTTTTGTGGCCAGCATAGATTTTTCTAGTTTTTAAAGTTCGCCTCCCCATTGAAGTCTATTGCAGTTCGCGGAAGATCGCATGTGT
This sequence comes from Hyperolius riggenbachi, assembly GCF_040937935.1. Lineage (NCBI taxonomy): Eukaryota > Metazoa > Chordata > Amphibia > Anura > Hyperoliidae > Hyperolius > Hyperolius riggenbachi. Next base: position 66,645,788 of record NC_090646.1, read on the forward strand.
GCAAACTTCGCGAACCGAAAATCGGAGTTTCGGGCCATCTCTATTAGGCACCAAGGAATTTTATAAGGGAGGGAGGTGGCCAGTAGATATTAAGGTTGGCTCGCGACTTGGCCCCAGAAATGCTGGAAATATTCCCTGCTTAAATTCTAAACACCAGCCGAAACTGCAGCTACGACACACACCCGCAGCACTTTCTGTTGAATCAAGGCTGGGAACTAGAGTGAATAACTTTTTAACTTCTACATCCCCCTCTCATATTAACTTTGCAACTTTGTTGTGATGATACAATATTATCCCTACAGAAATCATTTCACCTATCTATTTCACACGTTTTCTGCTTCCAAACAAGCCTGCCAGCTGTTGTGAGGGAGGCATATTACTGACGATTGCTTGCTTAAGTGTGTTTTGTGGCATGTTTATTTGGTCAAGGCAATGAAGAAATCTGCTATAAATACAATGTATATCTGAAATTTTGGACATAATACAACATTCTGATTGGAAGAAATGTAGAATAAATTATACACTGGAAAATAGTGACACCTAGTGGACAATAGAGAGAACACACAAAACATTTATAACCATTTCACTTTTTATTGGTGGTAAAGTATATGTGAAGTGAGAAAAAAAAAAAGATGCAAATACTTAAATATGGAGAGGGAAGGCTCTGGATGCAAAGAACATTCCCTGTCCTCTCTTCAGTGGAGTAGCAATAGAGAGAGCGACCGCACCGGAGCCCCTGGACTAGAGGGACTCTCCTTCATCCCTCTTATTAGCTTTAAATTGGTGCTATGCTGGTAATGAATACATCTGTATATTCTTTGCATAGTGGTAACCCTTAAAGGGACACTTAAGTCAAAAAAAAAAAAAGAGTTTTACTCACCTGGGGTTTCCAATAGCCCCCTGCAGCTATGAGGGTGCTTTGTCTCTGGTTCTCTTTAAAGGGACACTTAAGTCAAACAAAAAAAAAGAGTTTTACTCACCTAGGGCGACCGCACCGGAGCCCCTGGACTAGAGGGACTCTCCTTCATCCCTCTTATTAGCTTTAAATTGGTGCTATGCTGGTAATGAATACATCTGTATATTCATTGCATAGTGGTAACCCTTAAAGGGACACTTAAGTCAAAAAAAAAAAAAAGAGTTTTACTCACCTAGGGCTTCCAATAGCCCCCTGCAGCTGTCCGGTGCCCTTGCCGTCTCCCTCCGATCCTCCTGGCCCCGCCGGCAGCCACTTCCTGTTTCGGTGACAGGAGCTGACAGGCTGGGGATGTGAGTGATTCTTCGTGTTCCTGGCCACAATAGCGCCATCTATGCTGCTATAGCATATATCTTATACCATATAGCAGCATAGAGGGTGCTAATGTGTCTGGGAACACAAAGAATCACTTGCGTCCACAGCCTGTCAGCTCCTGTCACCGAAACAGGAAGTAGCTGCCTGCGGGGCCAGGAGGATCGGAGGGAGATGGCGAGGGCACCGGACAGCTGCAGGGGGCTATTGGAAGCCATAGGTGAGTAAAACTCATTTTTTTTGTTTGACTTAAGTGTCCCTTTAAAGAGAACCAGAGACGAAGCACCCTCATATATTTTATTACATTTATCAGTGAGAACATGACAGTAAACACCTACCCTGCTTTTAGTTTTATTCTTATCTGCTTAATTAGTCTATTAGCAGCTGTGATAAGAATCCCCGACTGGCTCAGTCTAGGTTTGACCTGGAATCATTATAGCTGAGTCACTCTTCTGTGGAGTCTTTTCAAGCCCAAGCCTGCCACCTCCTAGCTCAGATTTCCTGCTTTGCATACTGAGAGCTGTGATGACATGGGAGGGGCTGCTGCTGCTGAGAGAGAATCTCTGAAACAGACAAGTGTGGCTGCAATATGATCCCTGTGTGCTCTGTGTGCTCTCAGCATAGATAATGATGATGACTGCAGTTTCATTCCTATGAGAGAGACTTCCTACAGGCAGCTGCACGTCATACCAGAATGAAAGCACACAGATGAAAGGCTGCAGCAGCCTAGTCTTATATAGCCTAGATAGCAGCCTAGTCTCATATAGCCTAGATAGCAGCCTAGTCTCATATAGCCTAGACAGCACATCCAGAACAACTCATAACCCGGAAGCAGAAGGGATATGAGCCAGCGGCCATATTTGATTTTTCCTGGAGCAATAATGGATAACACTGGTACTTGAAAGAAAAAGCTGTGCACCTTCCTCACAAACTGCTTTTATTTAGGCCTTCAAACAACAGCCAGCGTATACAGCATACATATGAAACAGAAATTGTCAATGTTTGTCAAACTTGGATTCCATGGAGGTGTGGAGGTGGTTGGGGAAGAGGTGACCAGGGGATGTAAGGACGGCACTACAGCCGTTTCACGCCGTCTGGCGCTTGCTCACGTGCGTATGTCCTAAACGGAGCAGCGCTGTACGGCTTCCTGTATAAGATCCTGAAGCCGCGCCTCCAGCGCTGCCCCATTGGTGTAGAGTGCCTGGGAGTGAAGGTCGGAGGTGAGGGGGCGGAGACTTGCCGCTCAGCGGCGAGAAACTGGTGTCTTACTGGTGTCATGGCAACCTGTTAGCATAGTGACGTAGTGATCGGCTGCGCAGCCATATGTGGGTGAAAAAGTGCCTTCATATTTGCTTTGTGCATTACCCATCAGGATGTGGAAACCTGAACATACGAAAAATCACTATTTAGCATAGTGCAAACAAAACAATGGGCCTGATTCACAAAGCGGTGCTAACAGTTAGCACGCTGGTGAAAAGCCCTTTATCATGCCTAAACTCAGTTTAGGCATGATAAGTTTAGGTGTGATAAGTTTAGGTGTGATAAGTTTAGGCATGATAAGTTTAGGTGTGATAAGTTTAGGCATGATGGGCTCGATTCACAAAGCGGTGCTAACCCAGTTAGCATGCCTAAAAGACTTTAGGCATGATAACCATTGCACCATGCTGGTGAAAAGCCAGTTTAGGCGTGATAAGTTTAGGTGTGATAAGTTTAGGTGTGATAAGTTTAGATAAGTTTAGATCGCTTGCAAAGTCCCGCACGCAAAGCAGCGCCATTAAACTTTATACAAAGTGCACCAGTCTTTGCTAGCGTAAAACTTTTGATCAGCTGTGCACTGCGGTGCTAACGCAGTTGGCGCTTAAACTTAGCATGCCTAAACTTATCACACCTAAACTTATCATGCCTAAACTTATCACACCTAAACTTATCACACCTAAACTTATCATGCCTAAACTAAGTTTAGGTGTGATAAAGGGCTTTTCACCAGCGTGCTAACTGTTAGCACCGCTTTGTGAATCGAGCCCGATAAGTTTAAGCGCCAACTGCGTTAGCACCGCAGTGCACAGCTGATCAAAAGATTTACACTAGCAAAGACTGGTGCACTTTGTATAAAGTTTAATGGCGCTGCTTTGCGTGCGGGACTTTGCAAGCGATCTAAACTTATCTAAACTTAGCATGCCTAAACTTATCACACCTAAACTTATCACGCCTAAACTTATCACGCCTAAACTGGCTTTTCACCAGCATGGTGCAATGGTTATCATGCCTAAAGTCTTTTAGGCGTGCTAACTGGGTTAGCACCGCTTTGTGAATCGAGCCCAATGGGCTCGATTCACCAAGCGGTGCTAACCCAGTTATCACGCCTAAAGGACTTTAGGCGTGATGACCTCTTCACCACTGAGTTAGCACCGTTTTTGCCTGCACTTCGCGCGAAGTTATCGCGCGCAAAGTTTTGCGCGCGCACCCGCACAGGCGCGCGCGCAAAGTCCCATAGGGTTTAATGGGCGCATCGCGCGAAGTGCGGGGCGCTTCGCGCGCACGCACGCGGGAGGAAGGAGAGGGGGAAGTGCCTGCTCTTTTTTGTAGTGAGGCAAACAATGGTATAGGATATCACGGGGTCGCCTTCAGAAGCCGACCATGGGTCTTGGAGACGCTTTCTGCTTAGGGACGCCGAGACGCCTCTGTTGTCCCCTCTTGATTTCCTGAACTGTTCGGTCCATTCTGGACCCATCTCTGGGTGGCACCCTGGGGGTCTCACATCTTAAGATTCCCCTATTCTTGGTTTTTTGTATGGTGTTCCCCTCACTCTTCACGTGGTGTAACCTCTGAACCTCGTTGTTCAAAGCAAGGTTTACTTTGGCTCTTCTCCCTAATAGACAACGCAACTAAATTAAGGGAGTTTATGCATCCAGCTTTGGAGGCGAATACGCCCCAAAAGGTCTCAATGTTCATAGTTTTACCTCCTGGTCTTTTTTAAAATGGGAGCCCCATTGGGTTTGGTATAGGGGGGTGATCCCCCTTTTTATGTGATAAAGGGACAATGAAATAAAACATAGGGTTTTTAACTGGGGTGTCCAGGCTTGGACACGGCCATGCCACAATGTCAGCAACGTTATATGCACCTTATTTATGCACATTTGCGATTTAGAACACATTGTTTTGTTTGCACTATGCTAAATAGTGATTTTTCGTATGTTCAGGTTTCCACATCCTGATGGGTAATGCACAAAGCAAATATGAAGGCACTTTTTCACCCACATATGGCTGCGCAGCCGATCACTACGTCACTATGCTAACAGGTTGCCATGACACCAGTAAGACACCAGTTTCTCGCCGCTGAGCGGCAAGTCTCCGCCCCCTCACCTCCGACCTTCACTCCCAGGCACTCTACACCAATGGGGCAGCGCTGGAGGCGCGGCTTCAGGATCTTATACAGGAAGCCGTACAGCGCTGCTCCGTTTAGGACATACGCACGTGAGCAAGCGCCAGACGGCGTGAAACGGCTGTAGTGCCGTCCTTACATCCCCTGGTCACCTCTTCCCCAACCACCTCCACACCTCCATGGAATCCAGGTTTGACAAACATTGACAATTTCTGTTTCATATGTATGCTGCATACGCTGGCTGTTGTTTGAAGGCCTAAATAAAAGCAGTTTGTGAGGAAGGTGCACAGCTTTTTCTTTCAAGTACCAGTGTGTTCCATTTGTGCCCTGCACTAACCAACGCTTGATGCACTTCCCCCTGCTAAAACAGAAGCCCAACAACATGGGGTGTCAATAAACGGGGTGAAGCTATCGCAGATTTCAAGGAGCTAGTCCCACCCCCAGATTGAACAGCTGAGTGCCGAGTGATTTTTTCTTCTTAAAGTGTACTAGCAATAATGGATAAAAAACACTAAAAAAGGCACACCAGAGCGGCAAAATTATCAGGTAGAGCATTTATTCTTTACAAGCTATCGACTGATATGTTTATTTTGTGTGAAACGTTCATCTCTGGTTCCCTTTAACAAACTGTCTCCTTACTCTGATTACACCTCTCTGACACTGCAGCTGTCCTTGGTTGGTTTTGGGGCTCCACATTAATAGGGGCCGCAAGCTTCTTAGTTACACCACTGCCTCTCTTGCTCCCCTCATTTCAGAATTGTCACCCCTGTTGTGTGTATTTGACCAACTAGTCAGATGCATATCTGTGACCCCTTGGTAGGCTTTGGAAGCACTTGGGCACTTGTGCATGCACATTACAGAGCCACCTGTCTTTGGAAGCACTTGAGGATATGAGGCTGCCAACGCCTTCCAAGATGGCAAATTTAAACAGGGGTGATGGTGATGAAGCCAGGGGAGCAAGAGAGCACAAGGAAGGTTTTACAGGATCTATTGACTTTCCTGGCCATAGGTAAGAATATGACTTTTTGTTTCAAGTCACTTCACATTTACTTTAAAGAGGCATTGCCATAGTGACATATAGTAGAATGCAGTAAGCTACTCAGGATACCCACTTTTACGGTCAATATGTCGGTATAATGAATATTGAATGTACCCCTGCCATGCCACTGATGTTTAGCCTAGCCTGTTTAGCTGTTTGGAATCAACCCCCCCCCTCCCCCCCCCGTCACATTGGAGGACCAGGTATATTTTGTACTGGCTTTGAGACTCTTAGTAATTGCACCTTCCTGCTAGATTGGCTAGCTAACTGTAGCTAACATAAACTGTTCCCTTGGTCAAGGTGATGAAAAAAACTGCTATGAATACAATGAGCTTGATTCACTAAAAGACTAAAAACACGCCTTATCAAAGTTAGCTTGCCTTATCAAAGTAAACACGCCTTATCAGAGTAGCATAGCATGCACTACGAACCCGCAGGGGCTCAGGGCAGGATGAATGGAGCTCTCGTCATTCAATTAGCAGGAATACGTTTGCTATGCTACTCTGATAAGTAGCAGGTTAATTTTGATAACGCGTGCTAACTTTGATAAGGCATGCTATTTGTCTTAGTGAATCAAGCCCATTGTATATGTGCAGTTTTGGATGTAAAACAACATTCTGATTGGAAAAAAAGTAGTAGAAATCATTCATTGGAAAATACTGACACCTAGTGGACAATATAGAGAATACACAAAAAAAAGTCTAAATTGACTTAATATGGTTGTTATAACTCTACACAACTATTGCCACTTTCAAACAGTTTTATTGGTGTAGTAAATAAATGTGAATCGAGTAAAAAAAAAAAAAAAAGGCAGATACTTACTTATGAAGAGGGATGGCTGTGGATCTAAAGAGCCTTCCCTGTCCTCTCTTGCTCCCCTTAATCCATTGTATTGTGTGTATTTGTTAAACTGGTCAAATCCATGTCCGCGAGCAACTGGTCAAATCCATGTCCGCGAGCAACTGGTCAAATCCATGTCCGCGAGCAACTGGTCAAATCCATGTCCGCGAGCAACTGGTCAAATCCATGTCTGCGAGCAACTGGTCAAATACATGTCCGCGTGCAACTGATCAAATACATGTTCGCGAGCAACAGGTCAAATACATGTTCGCGAGCAACTGGTCAAATCCATGTCCGTGAACAACTGGTCAAATACATTTCCGCAAGCAACTGGTCAAATCTATGTCCGCGAGCAACTGGTCAAATACATGTCCACAAGCAACGGGTCAAATCCATGTCCGCGAGCAACTGGTCAAATACATGTCTACGAGCAAATGGTCAAATTCATGTCCGCGAGCAACTGGTCAAATTTATGTCCGCGAGCAACGGGTCAAATCCATGTCTGTGAGAAACTGGTCAAATACATGTCCGCGAGAAACTGGTCAAATCCATGTCCACGAGCAACTGGTCAAATCCATGTCCGCGAGCAACTGGTCAAATCCATGTCCGTTAGCAACAGGTCAAATCCATGTCCGCGAGCAACTGGTCAAATACATGTCCGTGAGCAACTGGTCAAATTCATGTCCGCGAGCAACTGGTCAAATTCATGTCCGCGAGCAACTGGTCAAATTCATGTCTGCGAGCAACTGGTCAAATTCATGTCTGCGAGCAACTGATCAAATCCATGTCCGCGAGCAACTGGCCAAATCCATGTCTACAAGCCCTTGGGAGTCTTCGGAAGCACCCGTGCACTCATGCAGGCGCAGTACACAGCAACTCATCTTTAAAAACACCCAGGTACATGAGTCAGAGCAAAGTCGAAGCGTCTGCTCTACATGCTCATTTTGGGCCAGTTAGGGCAAGGTCTTTTAAAAAATCATGAAAATCGTGATAACCTGTACCCACTGGTGCAATGTGTTTTTAGAAAAATGCAATTGCAGTGACTGCTGCACTTTTTCAAAGCCCTGCGTTTGAAAAAAAAATGCATGAAAAACGCAATGCATGCAATTTTCATTGCGTTTTTTAGGTAAAAACAGTCAGGAAATCACGAGAAAAAAAAGCCTCAGCAAAGTCGCAAGCACAATAAAAGGGCACAAAAATCACAAGTAGAAGTTTGATTAAAGGCCCTTAAAGTATTAGAGGCAGAACAGATTCAGCACTAAAGTCAGATAACAGGCATTGTTTACCTTCAACACTGAGTCATAGGCCCATATGCAATTTAACTTTTTCTCCTGTGTCGCCCCATTCCCGACGCAAAGTCTGAAGGGCGTTGCCACATGATCCATGTCTACCTCACGGATTATTATTATTATTTAGTATTACCACCAACATCTTCTGCAGCGCTGTATAGAGTATATTTTATCTAGTCACTAACTGTCCCTCTGAGGAGCTCACAATCTAATCCCTACCAGAGTTTTTAGGGGAAAGCCAATTAACTTATCTGTATGTTTTTGGGATATGGGAGGAAACCTACGCAGACACGGGAAGATGATTTTCCAGATGACTGGTGACTTTTTGAGTAAATTCTGCGATTTTGCGATGTGGGTACACGTGCGCAATCACAGGAATGGCGTTTAGCAACGTGCGGTGATAACAACTGTCAAATTAGACCTTCAAGACCCCCAACGACTGCGCAAAGTACCGCGGTCGCTTGTCTTCCCGTTCACGTCCGTCATGGGCCGTTGTGCGATGTCGCATGTTCCCGCGGGCAGGAAGATGGCTCGGGCAGCGCTCGTCATCGTGGGACGAGGCTGTGATCTATCTTCCATCGTTGCGAGGTGAGTAGTCAGCTTAAAGAGACTCTGTAACAAAATTGTGAGCCTTATTTTTTCTATTCTATAAGTTCCTATACCTTTTCTAATGTGGTCTGGCATACTGCAACCTTTTCTAGTTGCACTGTCTCTGTAATAAATCTTATCTTCTTTCCTCTGTCGTGTCTGTCGGCAAGAGGCTGGAATGTGTGGAATGTGGAGCACTGCTTGTCATTGGCAGAAGCTTTACACACCCCCTCCAAGCTCTGCATGAATCACACAGTAAGCTGTTCTCAGCCTATGATACTCTGGTTAGAAGCCAGTCATTTGTTTGTAAACACTGCCTAAAACTGTTAATTACAAGCCAGGATTGCAGCAGGAAGTGACAGAAACAGCACAGATGGGCACAGGGGAACATAAGGAATAGAATGGTATGCTTTTTAATGTAAGAATATTAGAGTACAGATTCTCTTTAAGTAATACAGATTGTTTACTAATTCTGGAAACTCTTAAGGCAGGATTGTCAGCCATAAAATCAAATTCCAGTTACCCACTGCTCTGTGTTTATTATGCAGTCTACAACCTGACCCTGCATTGCAAGCATTCCAAAATAATCAGAAATGTTTCGGCTGTAATAAATCTTATTCCAGTCTGCCTGGCTCTATCTGGTACATTGCCATGGAGAGAAAAGCTTGTTATCTCCCCTCCCTCATTCCTGCTCCCGGCTGATTGGCTGAGGGCAGTTCAGTGTGACAGGCTGAGGCGGAGAAGAGAAATACAGCTCTCACCTTGGCAGAAGCTACTGAAATAGTATCTATACTGTGCACATGTGTATTTACAAAGCAAGCTAGATATTACAGCACTGTTTCTAGGAGAGAAAAAAAGGAGTAAGGGAGGAAATGACATCAGGGTTAGCTTCAGGAAGAGGTAGTAAAGATGTTGAAATGCCAGAAACAATTTCTTCTTTATTTACTATACAATATACAGTGAAATCAAAGGGGGGGGGGGGAGGAGGATGAGGATGATGAGGAGGATGATGAGGAGGATGAGGATGAGGATGATGAGGATGATGATGAGAATGAGGATGATGAGGAGGATGAGGATGAGGATGATGAGGAGGATGATGAGGAGGATGATGATGAGGATGATGTGGAGGATGATGAGGATGAGGATGAGGATGATGATGAGGAGGATGAGGATGATGATGATGAGGATGATGAGGAGGATGATGATGAGGATGATGAGGAGGATGATGAGGAGGATGAGGAGGATGATGAGGATGAGGATGAGGAGGAGGATGAGGATGAGGAGGATGAGGATGAGGAGGAGGAGGAGGAGGACACAGTCTGAAACTCTGTCATAATTAGCTCACAACCAACCTGAAGGTGATACCAGTTGCAATATCAACTTAGCTAACAGGGCTGCCTAAAAGAACACCAAGATGTTAACTGGAGCCATTTTTCAGGCAAGTTGTGTCCTCTGAGCGAGATTAAAGACAAAATCCCCTCGCTTGCCTGGAGTGTATCTTTAATCAGCATAAGCTTTTTCTTAATCAGCACTGATGAGCTGGTAATTAAATCATACTGCATAATCAGCCTGTTCCTGTTTTGTGACATTAAGAAAACAAAACAAAAGAAAATACTGTATATTTAATTTGAAAAAAAATACAATTTCTTTAACCCTTTGCACTCGTATGTCCTGCATAGCGGGGCATCACGAATTTCCCGATGCGCTCGTATGTCCTGCTATACGGGACATTTTCCGTGCGGCAGTTTGCGGCACATCAGTACCGCCCGCAATGCCCGATTCTCTCCTGGCTATTAGTGGGCATGTAAAACTACATGCCCACACAATCAGTACCCCCTGCCCGAAAACCGGAAGTGCGCGATCGGCGCACCAGGAAGTGTCTGATGCAATGAAATTTCATTCCATCTGTCTTGCAGAATTTTTGCTGATTTTTTTTTTTTTTTTAACACACTGATTCTTTGCTGATTCCTTTTTGCAGATTCCATTCTGCAAATTACATGCAAAATCCTTGCAGATTTCCTGCAGATTGCTTACAAAGTTGCATAGAGAATCAATGGCATTCTATGGAATGGACTGGGGGAGAGTGTAAATAGTAGCCAGTATTTTATTGCTAATATGCCCAATCTAAATACCAAAGATTGCATTGTGTGTAGGGACAGTAAGACACCGGGTGGCGGGCATAAAACCACCTATTATTGCGAAACTTGCTCACGCAGGCCAGGATTACACCCAGGAACCTGTTTTACTATTCACCATACCTTAGCTTGCTCCTCTGCTACCAGCCAATAGAAGATGCCAAACTGTCCAAATAAGGTATCACATTAAACATTATAATGTGTTCTTTAAAATAAGATATTCCATGTTACTGTGTTACGTTCCATGTTAAAATGGGAAAGAGAGTAAGAGGGAGAGTGCATTTGTGTAAAAAAAAAAACTCCAAGCAGAAACGACTCCCTTTAGGAAAGAACTCAGAGTGGAAAGGGTTAAAGTAAGCCTCCCTTTAACCCTTTCTGGCCCAGCATCCTCTGCCCCCTTAAAGGGAAGGTCCAAGCAAAATAAAAAAATGAGTTTCACTTACCTGGGGCTTCTACCAGCCCCATGCAGCCATCCTGTGCCCTCGTAGTCACTCACTGCTGCTCCAGTCCCCAGCTGGCAGCTCGCCGACCTCGGAGGTCGGCAGGCCGCATAGCGTACATTTTGACGCATTTCCGTTAGTGCAGGAACATTAACACATACATTTTTACACATTACTTGTTCAATGCGTAAAAATGTACGCATTAAACCAGTAACGCGTAAAAATGTATGTGTTAATGTTCCTGCACTAGCGGGAATGCGTAAAAATGTATGCAATGCGTCCCGCCGACCTCCGAGGTCGGCAAGCTGCCAGCGGGGGACTGGAGCAGCAGTGAGTGACTACGAGGGCACAGGATGGCTGCATGGGGCTGGTAGAAGCCCCAGGTAAGTGAAACTCATTTTTTTATTTTGCTTGAACCTCCCCCTTAAGGACCAGAGGGTGCTGGTCCAGCAAACCGCCGCTTCCCGCCGGACACGCCGCTCTGTCCCTGCCGCAGGCTGCTCTCTCTGCCGTCGCTACGACCAGGCCCGGCCCTAGACCATTTGCCGCCTGAGGCAAACTTTAAAGAAATCGCCGCTGCGCCCCCCCCCCCCCCCCATGGGTGTGGGGGGGCCGCCCGAGCTGGAGGGAATAGCGGGCAGGAAGGGGGTATTGGGGCTAGCGGCGGGGAGGGGGATCGGACCCCCCCCTCCCTCGCCTGGGTCCCCCGTCCTCCGCTCCCCTCCAGCTTGTTATGCGCGCTGGCTGGCTGCAGCTGTAAGAGGCAACGGGCGGGGATCACTCACCTCTTCCTTGTTCAGCCTGCGCTCCACTGACGTCACTTCCTGCTACGCCGCAGGAAGTGACGTCAGTGGAGCGCACGTTGGAACGAGGAAGAGGTGAGTGATCCCCGCCCGTTGCCTCTTACAGCCGCAGCCAGCCAGCCAGCGCGCATAACAAGCTGGAGGGGAGCGGAGGACGGGGGACCCAGGCGAGGGAGGGGGGGGTCCGACCCCCCTCCCCGCCGCTAGCCCCAATACCCCCTTCCTGCCCGCTATTACCTCCAGCTCGGGCGGCACTCCACACCCACGGACGGGCGGGTGCCGCCCCCTCAGAAGCGCCGCCTGAGGCAAACGTTTCACCCCGCCTCATGGGCGGGCCGGCCCTGGCTACGACGGCAGAGCGCTGTGCGCCGGTCAGGAGCAGCTTTCATTGGCTCCTGACCCTGTCATTCCATGTAAGCCAATGAAAACGGCTCCTGCCCGGCTCACAGTGCTCTGCCGTCATAGAGGCGGCAGGGCATCACATTGCGGCAGGGGCAGAGCGGACCGAGGGACGGGCGGGGGCGTGCAGTCAATGGGACGTAGAGCTTACGTCCGGTCAGGACCGCAGCACCCCCTGCCCGACGTAGATTCGTACTCGCTCGGTCCGCAGGTAGTTAATATGCTCCTGATAAATCCTGCTGTAAAATGACATGTCGGTAACAACATGAGCAAAAGCCAAATTATAGCAGGAGAAAAACATGCAGACTGCACCATCTAGTGTTCAGTTGGTAAAATGCAGAATGTATGGTTTCAATGCAGTTTTAAACTCAAACTATATTTATTGTGCACCTGAGGTGAAAATAAACTAATGAAATAAACAATTGTATCTATCTACCTTCTTCTAAAAATGACTTTTTAAGAAATTCTACAATTTTATTTTATGTTTAAATCTACTTGTTATGTTTTAACTGTTTTATTGTTTTTGCTCAATGACACATTCATTGAAGTACGGCAGAACTAAAATCTATGAACTATTGACACTTTTTATCTCTTCCCTGCTGTCAGAAGCCATTTTCTGCAAGGAAAGTGTTTTATAGTTATAACTTCTTATCAGTGAGGGTCACACTGTAGTCTGACCCGGTCCTGACTCAGACAGGAACTGCCACTTACATAGCTGATGTTTAACTCTTTCAGACAGAGAAAGAAAAAAGGAACACAGCATAGTTATTTGTGTGCTAGGCACTCTACATACATGTCTATCTCATCATGTCACATGTCACCTCGGGTATGCTTTAAGGGCCTATTCACACTGGATTGATTTGTGGGCATTTATCAACGATTGCCAAATAGCCAACGATTGCTAGCAGTTTCAAAAGCACTAGTGTAATTAAAAGTATATGACAGGATCTCACTGCCGTGATGGCCGGTGATTCGTGGTAAACGTAAACATGGTACATGCAACACTTTTTCCCGATTTTAGAGTGATCGTGATTGAGATGTAAAAAAAAAGTACATCACGAAATGCGTTAATCGGTAAAAAAATTAGTCGATTTTGCTAGCGTTTTGCAATCCCCAGTGTGAATGGGCACTAAAGGTACATAGTACATTTATACATACTGTACATAGTACAATTTTCATTTTTTTTTTTGATTAGATAATTTAGTTCAATTATTCCATTAGAGTGAATATAAAGATTTTTCCAGCATGTCCAATCAGATTTTTCTCGAAAAAACTGGATAATCGTTTGAATTTCTTGATCAAAAAACTATATATATATTTTCAACTTTCATTCAATTTGATCATTTAGATCGAATAAACGGGAAAATTAAACGTTTTTATTGTATTGTGTATGGGCACCATAAGGCCTAGTTCACGGTGCTCAGTTTTGTTGCAGAATTATTATTATTTATTGTATTTATAAAGCGCCAACATAGTACGCAGCGCTGCACAATAGATAAATGGGTTAACATACAAGGTAGAACCAGTAGCGTACCTAGGGCATTTGGCACCCGGTGCTGGGTATTATAAGGCACCCCCCCCCCCAAGAAAAAAGTAAAGGAGCGAGTGTGGCATACAAAGCGCGCCACGGCGGGTAATGACAGGTATAGGTGCCCTCTATATAGGTAATAGAGGTGCCCCACTATATGTAATAAAGTCGCCCCCAGTATAGGTAGCTAGGGCCGTGGCTATCCCACGAGAAAGTGGGCATGGCCATGGCATGTGGGTGGTGCTACGCGCTCCAAAAAATGGGCGTGGGGGATTGGGGGGGGGGTCGAAAAATGGGTGTGACCATGACAATGTATGGGTGGACCGTAACCCCAAAGCAGCAAATATAGCCAACTATGACCATTAAATAATAAATGCAGCAACAGTTACCCCAGACAACAAAAAATAAACGCAATTCGGGCCACATTTCACCAGAAAATAAACGCAAGTTGGGCCACATTTCACCAGAAAACAAACGCAATGCGGGCCACATTTCAACAGAAAACAAACGCAATTCGGGCGACATGTCAGCGACTCTCAGCAGAAAACAAATGCAATTCGGGCCACATATCAGCAGAAAACAAACGCAATTCGGGCCACATTTCAGCCGAAAACAAACGCAATTCGGGCCACATTTCAGCCGAAAACAAAAGCAATTCAGGCGACATTTTAGCAGAAAACAAACGCAATTTGGGCAACATTTCAGCAGAAAACAAATGCAATTTGGGCGACATTTCAGCAGAAAACAAATGCAAATCGGGCGACATTTCAGCAGAAAACAAACGCAATTTGGGCCACATGTCAGCAGATAATAAACGCAATTCGGGCCACATTTCAGCACAAAAAAAAATTACTCACCTGTCAGAAGTATTCTCTTCCGGCCGGCTTCTGGCGCGCATGCTCCTCCAATATCCCACGCTGGCAGTCAGGCAGAGCAGGGCTACGGGAAGATGGCGCCCGAAGCCCTGTACTGGAGACACAAATAGTCTCCAGAGCAAGGCTTCGGCAACCATCTTCCCATCGCCCTACTCTGTACTGGGAAGTGGCTGGCGCGGCGTCAGTGCAGGCAACAGTGTGGTGTCACGACGACGTCACGGAGCCTCTGAGGCCCTTAAAAACGTGAGGCCCCAAGCGGCTGCTTGGTGCCTGCTGGCGCCCCTGACAGTGGCCCCCAGTGTAGGTAGTATAGCTGCCCCCAGTGTAGCTAGTATAGTGGCCCCTAGTATAGCTAGTATAGTGGCCTACAGTATAGCTACCTCCTAGATAGGTAGTATAGTAGCCCCCCAGTGTAAGTAGTATAGCTGCCCCCAGTGGAGCTAGTATAGTTGCCCCCAGTGGAGTTAGTATAGTGGCCCCCAGTGGAGCTAGTATAGTTGCCCCCAGTTTAGCTAGTATAGTGGCTCCCAGTTTAGCTAGTATAGTGGCCCCCAGTTTAGCTAGTATAGCAGCCCCCAGTTTAGCTAGTATAGCTGCCCCCAGTTTAGCTAGTATAGTGGCCCCCAGTGTAGGTAGTATAGCTGCCCCCAGTGTAGCTAGTATAGTGGCCACCAAGTGTAGCTAGTATAGTGGCCCCCAGTTTAGCTACTACAGTGGCCCCCAGTATAACTAGTATAGCTGCCCCCAGTATAGCTAGTATAGCTGCTCCCAGTGTAGCTAGTATAGTGGCCCCCTTGGTAGCTAGTATAGCGGCCCCCAGTTTAGCTAGTATAGTGGCCCCAAGTTTAGCTAATACAGTGGCCCCCAGTGTAGGTAGTATAGCTGCCCCCAAGTGTAGCTAGTATAGTGGCCCCCAGTATAGTGCCCCCCCCCCCAGTGTAGCTAGTATAGCGCCCCCCCCCCCCCCTCGAAAGCTAGAAGGAGGGTGGAGGAGTGGCGGGGAGGGGGGACAGATCCCCCCTCCCTCACCTGTGTCTCCTCCTTCTGCCTCTCTTCCCCTCCAAATGACAGCGGGGGCAGCGGGAAACGAACAGTCAGGGCGGGCAAGCGGGCGGAGAATACTCACTTTACTTCAGCTGCATTCCAGCAGCTGGAGCGCTCCGTCACCGTCATGTGCCTCTTCTGCGCCTCCAATGCTGTGACACGTATTGGAGGCGCAGAAGAGGCACGTGACGGCGACACAGCGTTCCAGCTGCTGGAACGCAGAAGTAAAGTGAGTATTCTCCGCCCGCTTGCCCGCCCTGACTGTTCGTTGCCCGCTGCCCCCGCTATCATTTGGAGGGGAAGAGAGGCAGAAGGAGGGGACTCAGGTGAGGGAGGGGGGGGATCTGTCCCCCCTCCCCGCCGCTATCCCTGTCACCCCTCCTTGCAGTGCTGCTCTTCCCCTCCTGCACTGCAAGAATGGGGGGGTCGTGACGACACCCCCCCTGGCTGTCTGTCACCCGGTGCGCCACGCCCCCCTGCGCCCTATTGTAGAAACGCCACTGGGTAGAATATACAGGAAACTCACAACAAGAATAATTCAACTCAGTATTTAGGAACAATCAGCATGTTGCTGCTGTTATATGTAAAAGTACACTTCAAATATCAGTACAATTTAAAGTGGATCCGAGGTGAACTTTTACTCATTGCATAATTGTGTTCCTTTCCTATTGTTTATAGGGCATTCCTCAAGCCAAATACTTTTTTGTTTTTGTTTTAATAATTCCCTATAAACTAAATAAACCACGCCCACAGGTTTTCAGAGAGCCAAGGCAGTAGCAAGGGTACATGGGAGCTCAGTCTGGGCAGGAGAGGAGCAGGAGGTGTTACTAGCCATTGATTTCAGAGGCAGAGGGGAGGAGGGAGGAGGGGGCTGAGTGCTCAAGATACAGATAAGCCTGCCTCTGTGTAATGTTTACAAACAACATGGCTGCTGTCATTGTATCACAGGAAGAAATAATAATTGTCTATTAAAGCTGTTTGCAGCTAGATTTGCTGTGTAAACGTTAGATAAGATATATAGACAACTTACTTGTTATAGTTAGTTTTTTATCTCGGATCCGCTTTAAATTAAAGGAAAACTTTGACTTCTAATATACATAACTGGAGGTGTCTGAGATCTCAGGGATCTGAACTCAGAACTCCCCCTCTGCTCTTAAAGATAAGCAACAGTGTAATAATCTTTAAAGAAAAATGTTCTTTGTTACAACTGATACAAATCCTGCAGTAAGTCTGCAGTGTGTCTACTTCATGCTTTCATGGAAGCAGACACAGGGTTAACATCTTGTGTTTACAAATTAGCTGCTCTGCCATGACAGAGGAGATTCCTGAGCTCACATAGCTGAGAGATTAAATTACAGTGGTGATTAGTCACAGATGAGGGGGAATTAGACAGGCAAAACTCTCTAAATACATACAGGGTGCATTTCTCTCTGTTTTCTTCTGTCCCGTCAGGTCCACTTTAAAGAAGTATTGAAGTACTCTTTGCTCTCAGTGTTAATAATTGAAAGCTGTAGGATGGTGACAAAGTTAATAGTGGCGGGCTATGACTTTGTGCAAAAGCTATTTTTGCATTGAAATTTGCATTATTGCCTGACTTTAAATTTTCCTAATAATATAAATGGAATTCCCCAAACATACACATTTTTGTGAAAATAAAAACTTTATGCCTGTAGATGCTTGCATCCATACTAATTTAAAGAGACACTGAAGCAAAAAAAAAAAAGATATAGTGAGTTGGTTGTGTAGTACGGATAATTACTAGAACATTAGTAGCAAAGAAAATAGTCCCATATTTTTGTTTTCAGTTACATAGATTTTTTATAACATTGCATGATTCTCTAATATTTGCAGTTTACACACTAAACTCAGCATTCTAAATGATTTCACAGAGCAGGAAAGTGAACTTTTGAACCCTTCTCTGCAGACAAAAAGAAAATACAATGACTGACAGTTGAGATAGGAAGCTTCAGAAGACAGAGCTCTCTGCGACTTTGAAAGTTGTGGAGCTCAATGGCTCTTTTGCATAGATAACAACTGGAGTTTCTTAACTCTTCCTGTACTGGAAACAATATTAGACATATCTCTGCTGCTAATGTTTTATTTCTTAGCTGCACTACACATACAAATCATTTTATCATATTTTTTTTCCCGCTTCAGTGTCTCTTTAAGTGAAATGTTATTTATGTCCATTGACTTCAACAAATTTGTTGGAAATTAGTTTCTTATTCACGCCTGTAAACTTTCACACACATACTGATTTGAACAAAAATGTGGTTTCTCATCATACCCCTAAACTTCAATGCATTTGAGACAAAAATCTCAAACTGGTCTCTGGTGCCCTCTAGTGATGTACAATAAATATGGCACATGTTTATTACAATTTTTATGGTTGTGACTTTTGAAGGGGATAGACCTTGTCTTCCTATTAAAATAAGCAGTCAGGTTTTAATGATATTTTTTTTTCTTTTTCTTTTTAAAGGTACATCAATGAAGAAGTTGAGAGGTTGAGAGACTCTTAAGTGATGTAATATGTGACAATATGATATTGTGACATTGTGGTCACAACGATATGGTGATGCATTTCACTAGTTGTGCGGTTCCTACTCCAAACTTACTGCCTTTATATGCACAAGCTGTGAACTGTCAAAGGCAGGGAGACTTTTTTTTCTCCCATATTTTGCCCCTTAAAAAATATCCCTTTGTCTCATCTCTGAGTTCACACTCAGGAGCTTTTTGCCTGCGATTTGTGCTTTGCTGATTGCCGGCGATCAGCAAAGCTCTGCTGCACAAGTAATCTTATGGGATTACTCACACTGCATGCAGCATTTTCCCCGCGATTGCATCTTTATTCTCATTCACTTGAATGAGAATCGCAAAACACCATCGCCGAAAAATAATCGGCAAACATTTCAACTGCAGAGCATGATTGCAATTGCTAGATGATTGTGACCGCATTTTACAATTGAAAATGTGAATGAGGCCTCATAGTTGGCAAGTATACTTTTCTACTTAGACAGTGGCGTATCCATAGCAGGTGCAGAGGTTGTGAGCACACCGGGGCCCTTGGATCAGAAGGGCCCATTCAGAGCCCTCCTGCATCCATCTTATTAGCTTTTTATTGGTGCTACACCTCTATATGTGCATTGCATCATGGTTATCATTATCACACTATTTCCTTACTCTGATTACACCTCTGTGACACTGAAACTATCCTTGGTAGGTTTTGGGGGTTCATATCAATAGAGTGCTTGGGGCCCCGTGTAAAACTCGCACTGGGGCCCTGTGTAAAACTCCCACTGGGGCCCCAAGCTCCTTAGTTATGACACTGTACTTAGAGTTTCATTTTAATACTCATAGTCAAAAATGTATGTCACCCTTTCTCTGATAAATGCATTAGTTCATTTTCTTAATCTTAAATGTATGTATTAGGAATATGGATAAAACAGAAAGGACCGGCACCGCTGTCTTGTTTCAAAGCTCTTTTAATAGCACCAAAGTGGCAGCAGTGACACTGCTGCCACTTTGGTGCTATTAAAAGAGCTTTGATACAAGACAGCGGTGCCGGTCCTTTCTGTTTTATCTGGACTGCACTTCCCAGGAGGCACTGGGGAGAGACCTTGGGCACGCTGCATACTCTTTTTTGGAAACGGTGCTCCCTCTCTTTTGTTTATGTGTATTAGGAATCTGGTCATGCCACTTTCTGCCTGCCGGTGGCAGCATTGTCTTGAAAGTTGATGGACTTCCATTATTTCACCAGCAGGTGGCTCTGGGGTCTTTGCGTGTCCTGAACTTTCACTGTTCCACCATTATTTGGCTCTATGATATCTGGAAACAGCTCTGCCATTGCAAAGGTTACTCTGTATGGACTTTGCTTCTCAACCATGCAGCAGGTGTGTCCTCCTTATATAAGAGCCCTGCAAGGAGTGACCTGTGCCAGAACTTTGTGCTCACAGACTTGAGTATCTGAACAATCCTGGTTCCTGGGAAGTCCGGCATTCCTGTATCTGCTATACTGTTGCTGAAACTATATTCTGTCTGACCTTGATTCCTGCCTGTTACTTCCGTAATGCGATTGATTTGCTATGCTATGTTGTGACCGTGATTTCTGCTTGCCTCCTTGTACTGCAATTGGTTGTATATATTTATCCTGTATGTGTGGTTGCACTTAAAGAGAATCTGTACTGTCCGATTTGTACAATAAAAAAACATACCAATCAAGTCACTGTGATCTCCTGAATCCTTCTTTGCCGTTTCCGCCACTCCCTGCTGCGATCCTGGCTTTTAATCGCCACTTTTAGGTAGTGTTTACAAACAAAAAATATGGCCACTAACCAGGAAGTGATGTATGTGTATGTGTATATATGTATCATGTTACAGTATACTACATGTTTTTATTACATCTGCACTCCTGTCAGGGGTTCCCACAGTTTCTCAGCATGACAAGCTGAAACAGAGAGCAGAGACCTGTTTGTGAGGGATAAAAAAAGCACACACACAGAGCCTAGAGGGGGCGTGGAGGGGGCGTGCATAACTTCTCCCTATCACAGCAGATGTAGTGCATTCCTCTCTGTGTCCACAAAGCCTGACAAAGGAAAGAAGATACGATTTATTACAGAGACAGTGCAACTAGAAAAGGCTGCAGTAATCCAGACCACATTAGAACAGGTATAGGAACGTATAGGATAGAAGAAATAAGGCAGAACATTTTGTTACAGAGTCTCTTTAATTTGTTTTGTATTGTTGTATGCACGATTTTTCAATAAACACTCTTACACCGTATTTCCCTGCCTCGGTGTCTGTGTTGCTGTAAACTGGGATCAATCCCAGTTCCTCCATTCAGGCTTGTAACAGTGTGCCATGGCATATTTCTGTATGGTAGGATCAGTGTAAGCAGAGCAGGGTGCACATCGGGGCCAGTACTCCCCCTCCTCCTCCTCTCTCCCCTTTAATCAAGAGTCAGAGAAATAATATAGTGAGAGATCCCAGTTATCACTAAATCCATAACTGCAATCAGGACACATTATGTTGGGAATTACAGTTTCTTACATAGAAAGTGACTGATTGCTCAGGCCAGGAGCTGCAATCAGGCAGCGCTTATCTGTGACATTTCCTTCCTACTTGATTTTGTATACTATAAAGACAGATGTATTTAGACCAGACCTGGATTTACCTTACAGGAGTCTATACAGTACAAACCCCTGCAGAACCACACTGCAAGTCCCAGCTGTCACTATTCCCTTACACATCACAGGTGCCACTCAGTATTAGGTAACCAGAAATACCCTCCATATTAAGCAGCTAGAGGTGCCCCCAAGTATAAGGCAGCTAGAGGAACCTCAGTTTTAAGTAGCTAGAGGTGCCCCTGACTGAAGTGAGATCTTGTCAGTGGAATGCCGAGAGTTGGGGGAGTAACCTCCCATTTACACTCTCATCAGGATGCTGCATAAGGAAGAAGGGAGGGAAGCAATCGGGGAGGGGAGTGAGCCGCCTTTCCATCCTCAGGCGCCTGTAGGCACATACCTAGAGTGCCTGATAATTTAGTCCAACTGCACCCAAAAGGCTGCCTGGGCAGACATGGACTGAGATGGAATAAGGCCCTAGGCAAGATAGCAGTGTTTGCCCCCACTGATGGTCACCTGGCTATTAAAGTAAGATTTGATGGGGGCTAGCATCCACAAGCCCCCTATTATCCCTGCCCTACTATCCTATATGGCCTTATTTTTCTGCTCCTGGCCACTGGAGGTAAAATGTTCATTTTGTTCATTAAAAGTTCATTTGTGATGTTGCTGACTTGAGTGACAAAGTAAAAATTGTATACATGTTCCATTTCCCTTTACTAATTTACTGACTGTGATCTTGCTTTGGACATTGGTTGTTTCAGAGAAGCAGCTGATGATTTGTGATTGGTCGAATTCCAGGCTGCAGAAGTCTGCATAAAAAGTGCGTAAAATTTGCATCCATTGGGTATTATTAGTTTCTCATTGGCCATGCCTTTTTTAGAAGTCGCAAGTTTGTGGTTTGCTGCTTTGTTCATTTTTTTTAGGGACCAGACAGCTATGGCCCCTTTAAGACCAGAGCCACCCGTGCCCAATGAAATTGACACCTGCCCAATATACAGAAGTGAGGGGGTGCAGTGACTTGGGAGCGGCGAGAGTGAGTGGACGGCGCAGCGGTTATAGAAGTCTATGCCCTGGCAGGAATAAGCAGCCACAAACGGGATGTACATTTCAATCACTGCTGCCCGGAAGCCATTAACCTGCCTGGCGTTCTGATTCCCGCGGCCCTGCGGCCGCGGGAACGTTTTTTGCAATTTTTAAAAAAAATATATCATGTAGCCAGCCTAGCGCTAGCTACATGATTCCCCCCTCCCTGCGGCGTCCCTCCCACCCCTCCAATCCCCGCCGGCGCAATCACCCATCCAGGAAATCCCGTTCTGAACGGGATTTCCAGGAGGGCTTCCCCCATTGCCATGATGATGCACATCGTGACGTCACAGGGAGACCCGATCCACCCCTCAGCGCTGCCTGGCACTGATTGGCCAGGCAGCGCATGGGGTCTCGCCTGGGGGGACCCTGCATCGCGGCGGGTAGCGGCGGATCTGCGGTGGGCGGCGGCGATTGGACACAACACGCAGCAAGCAAAGTGCTTGCTGCGTGTTTTAAAAAAAAATTATTCAAATCGGCCCAGCAGAGCCTGAGTGGTGACCTCCGGCGTCTCTGGGCGAGCCTAGCTCGTCCAGAACGCTAGGGAGGTTAAAACATTCAATAGAAACATGATTTGATTTTGTTAATATTTACTTTGTTCTTTCTCCTACTTCTATTTCTCCTTTTGTTAATAATAATATGATAATCATCCTTCCTCCACACTTAAATTTTGATGAGAACAGATTTGTTATTACAAAGATTATTATAATTTATGTCATTATCACAATACTATTGTAATGGGTACTCCACAAATAATGTTATTTGTAGTTCTGTTTCACATTTTCGAATGATTAACAAATCTGCATTTTATTCATCAAATTAGTGCTACAGCTAGCCCTGGACTTATGAACACCCAGCTTACAAATGAGCCACCAATAAGAACAGCCCGAAATGTGAAATGTAACTCCTTGGGATCAAGTCAAACAATTTACTTATTTTCCTTTGAAAAGAAAAGTAGTTTTTGAGAAAATTGATTTAAAAAAAAAAAAAAAAGTAAAAAGGTTTTTAAACTGATAAACTGTAATTTTACTGCAGTACACTGAGTGTGTGAGTGTGTATGTGTGTGTGTGTGTGTGTGGGGGGGGGGGGGGGGGGGGGTATCAGCAGAGTGGGCACAGAGGAGACAACTGAAGGCACTGGTGAGCAAAGGCGGCACACTGGAGGCACAGGGCAGCCTAAAGGAGGTACAGGGGACAGGGATGATACAGTGTTTCAACTTATGGACAGATTCAGGTTAAGAACAGACCTATAGTGTCTGTCTCGTTCGTTAACCGGGGACTACCTGTACTTAGTTTTAAATAATATTTCCAGTCTCAAAGGTTCTTGCTGAACAAAACTGTGCACAAAAAAGTTTTTCCCAAATAAAGACGCAAAATACTTGTTGCTTTAGTGCATAAATCCACCTAAAATCCACCTGATCCCTCCACAAGTCAGTCTAAATCCTTGACTTTTTGTACGTCAGCGAGAGGTGTGACAACATCTGACAAAGAAATCAGACTCCTCCCCCGGCATGCTTATATGACTAAAAAAGGAGTGTTTCAAAGTTAATGTAGGTAAGCAGCGGGCCATCAGTCTCTGAGGATATATAAAGTGGGGCAGCAGCTATGATCATTTTTTATTTTGCTAAAAAAGTACACTTTTTCACTGGAATATAATTGAAGCTAATATTCTCCATGATAAAAATGCCTCAACACCTTCTCCTGTGTCCATTGGTTCTAACAAAAAGGAAGAGCCTACTGTGGCCTATTGGTTCAGGAGCCAAGTCATAGGCCAAAGGCTGAAGTCAAAGCTTTTACTTTTATTTTCTCAAGTAAAATTGATCAATTAATTTATTTTTTATTGATCAGGTGTAAGATTTATAAGCCTTTGATTTGCTGATCCCAATAAATACAAGTAAAAAGCACACTCCAGCCATACACTAATGTTGCATTAAAGAGAAACCGTGACTAAGAATTGAACTTCATCCCAATCAGTAGCTGATGCCCCCTTTTACATGGGAAATCTATTCCTTTTCACAAACAGATCATCGGGGTACTCTGTATGGCTGATATTGGGGTGAAACCCCTCCCACAGGAAACTGTGAGGACCATGGTCCTGGCAGTTTCCTGTCTGTGAACCTCATTGCATTGTGGGAAATAGCTGTTTACAGCAGTTTCCAACTTTCAAAAAAGCAAGCAGCATCTCCTGCCAGCAGTAAAAATGTCACCATGTGATAAATGTCAGAATGTAAATCAGGAAGAAGAAAGTTTTTACAATGGGCAAACACTGACTAAATCATTTATACATAATTATTGTAAAAATGAGGGACTTTTTTTTTTGTATTACATTATTTTATTTACTTACTTACAGTAAGTTCCTCTTAAATCCAGTTACACACATCAAATTGTGATTTCCATGTAGTATGAGAGCTTACTTACACAATCTGTTTATAATATGCAAAGTCTCTTGGCCCTTGTACTATGCTGAGGTGGAACAATTGGTCAGAGATGGCAATCAAAATTGGATGTGTATATGCACCTATACTCTATAAGGTACTTACTAACTGATGAATGTGACTACAGCGATGTCCAACAAACACTCCATGGAGCTTTGCTCTTGTATTGTGGCCTTTGTTGTTTATTTCAAAATAACATAATATTCAATTTAAAGCAGCACTGCAGTCAAAAATTGTCTTTCTTCTTAGATAAATTATATTTTTTTTTCAGTTTTTTATTTACATGCCTGAAAATGGTAAAGGTGGCCATCACTCAATGTAATGGATGGAATCTGATCAGAGAGGGATCTTTTGCCTGGCCACATACTGCACAGTGATTTCCAATGGATTTCAACATGCAATTGATTGGAAATCGTACTCACGCAGTCACCCCCTGCCGGCCACACCCCAAGTGTATAAGTGCCCCCTCATGCCTGCCCTCAGTGTTGAAGCCTCACCTCTCCATTGCCATAACTTCTGGCCACCTCTGGTGTTTGGCATCACCACAAGTCCCTTTACCACATGACTCGGCACATGTTGATGACACACAGTACCGGGCCGAGGCAGAGGCAAGAGAGACTCCAGCCTCAGGGTGCAGTGTAGGAGGGGGCGCACAACTCACTCAGCTATCATTCCCTTATTATGTTTGAAGCAAAGAGAAATAAGAAAAGGGGGTACATGGCAGTGACTGCAAGCCAGATAACTAGAGATGGAGGTGTTGGGGGCCCTGGGGCCCTTCTTAGTCTAATAGCAATCAGTGTGTGATGACTGGGGTGGGAGGGATGGAGGGGCGCACTTTGGTGTCTCAGCCTTGGGTGCTGGAGGACCTTGTCCCCGCTCTGATGACACAACATGCACCAGTGTCAAGTGGAAAAGGCCAGGAGTCGCACCGGTGGAGAGGTGAGGCTTTGACACTTCACACGGGCATGGGGGGACACTTATACACTTGGGGGACATTGGCCGGGTGTCCATCAGGTATGTCGGTCAATGTGATATTGTAGGTGAGTCGGTGATTAGAGGCTCCCCAAAACAATAGCCTTTTTCCTTTCTATTTAAAAACAAAGTCTGCAGCTGTGCCTTCTTTCATCCACAGAAACTGTCATAAAAGGTCACAGTGCTAGGAGTTCTAGGCATACAGTAGATAGATCCAATCTACCTCCAGAGATCCCTCCTGTATTGAAGTGCCTGTAGTGCAACTCCGTGCACCCCAAGAAAAAAACAAAAAGAGGGATTCTCTCAGTAGATAAAGTCCAAGGCAGCTTTATTCATAAAAAAACATCAACCCGGCATATACAAGTGCCACTCACATCAGGGGATACCTGATGACAGCGAGATGCCGAAACTAGTCGGGATGAGAGTGGGCTATACACCAGAGATCGCAAGTGTTATCTGAGTACCACAAGAGAGGGAAGCGAACTATCCAGAGAGGATCCTAAGTGACATAGGACCCTTGGAATGTTAGTGACACTTGTATATGCCGGGTTGATGTTTTTTATGAGTAAAGCTGCCTTGGACTTTATCCACTGAGAGAATCCCTCTTTTTGTTTTTTTTCTTGGGGTGCACGGAGTTGCACTACAGGCACTTCAATACAGGAGGGATCTCTGGAGGTAGATTGGATCTATTGTATGCCTAGAACTCCTAGCGCTGTGACCTTTTATGACAATGTGATATTGTACACCCTTATCAATCAAGCCCTTATGAATGAGATCTTGCCAGCATTCACAATCAATTCTTTCAACCAATTTTGGCCCGAAATCGATCAGAAGACCAATTATCCTCCAGTTCGTTAAAATTATCTAATCAGAAGGCACCTTAAATGTGTTTAATTTTTTTCTTGTCCTGGAAGCCTTATCAATTCCTGAGCTTTGATTTATGAACACTGAACATTGGGTGGTTCTTTTCCATTAGCCGGGCTCAACCACTAGGTGGCGATAAAACTCCAGCAATCGCTGGCAGCAGAGTTACATCTTTCCCTACTATCCATGGCGGCCTGGAGGGGGAATAGTTATTAACGCCACCTAGTGGTTGCGCCCGGCTAATGGAATAGTACCCATTGGGCTCTCCAGACATTTTTATTTGATATCTGAAATAAGAAAAAGAGGGCGGCCCAAGGGTGGCCCATTGGGGAGAGGGAGGTGGGCTTTCCTGTGCTATAGCACCACCTATCTGCCCAATAGCACCTCCAGATCACCTCAATTGAGTGTGGGGCAGCCACCTCATGGAGGAGAGAGAAGACAGCCAGCCCAGTGAGAAAATCACTCACCCCTCCACTCGCTTCCAGTGCTGAAGCTTCCTCTTCCCCTTAAACGAGTGCCACCATGCGCCCAAATTTCCCTTCTTTGCCGCAAATCATGGCTTTTATAATAGGCACCTATAACGGTGCCCTTTTAAGGGATCCTGCAACCTTTTTTCCTGATTCGCTGTGGCGGTTCTAAGGCAGACATAGCAGGTGAATTCCATCACTACTACCTTGGCTACGCTCACCTTGGCTACACTTGCCTACAAAGGGAACACAGTCCCTGTGCCTCATTTACTGTCAGTCCTACCTGTCAGACTATTACGGAGGTGAATAATATTTTACAAAGGCTTGGGAAGTGGTGTTAGAACAGCATGTTTCCTAGTTGACACTGAAATCCATCTGTAGTTACTTATCTTGTTATCTATTCCTCTAACCAGGTAGAAGAGGAAGATGTGGCTGGAAACAGACTTAATGCCCTCCTGTCGGGCCGCACGTGAAGATGAATATTTTATTGTCTTTGCATTGCAGAAAATAACACTTTCCCTTGGCAAAATACAGAGCTAACTGCACAAGAGGGGACATCGCCTCGCTTCTAAATGGCTTTTAAAAATCTGGGATTGTCAGGAATGGATGACTGCCTAATGAGATATAAGTCGGTAATGAGTTCCCGGGCTTCCTGGGCCCTTTCACAAATGCAGAGGCTCAGCCTTTAATGAGGTCATTGGAAGTTGCCTCTCGTTCTGCAAAGTGAAGGATTAAAGGATGATAATAGCCTGCTATCCCCAGGAAAGTCACTTTACACTGTGCACAGAGAGGTTTCAGGATTTTGATGTGTGTGATAGTTCCAGCACTTGACTAACATCATTTTACCACCTATTACTGGCACTGCAGAATGTAGAATATTCAGAGAGATAAGAAAATGTTCTCTTTTTTACATTTTTTCCCTTTGTTTTTTGTTCTTTCTTTTATTCTCTCTTGGTTGCCCTCTTTCTTGCTATCTCTCTGTTTCCGTTTCCCAGAGTTTCTCACCAGTCACCACCACCCTCCTTCCTTTCTAGATTGCTTCCTAGGGACATAACTGTCTATAAATCATACTCCCCCCCAGCAAAACTTTGATAGCGCCCCTTAATGTTCACTCCCTTTTCCTTCCCAAGTCCTTGTGACCCTCACAGCCTGGGGGCCATCTTGTACACAGGGCAGGATTTACCGTAAGGCACTGTAGGCATGTTCCTACAGGCGCCAAATGAGAGAAAGGTGGCTCACTACCCTCCCTGAATGCTTCTCCCTTCCCTATGCAGAGTCCCGAGTGGAGTGTAAATGAGAAGTTACCTACCCAGGTCTCAGTATTCCACTGAGGTGATCTCCAGGGGTGTAACAATAGGGGATGCAACCCCTTACCCCTCTAGGGGCCACTCAGAGCTTTTTTGGGGGGCAGGAGGGGTCGCAACATAAGAGGAGAGCATGGCACATATCAGCAGGGAGAAAGGACATCCCCCCCTCTCTCCTCGGGCTCTCCTCTCAGCGCTCCCCCTCCTGCAATCATTAATGGCAGCAGGTGGCGGCAGGCTGCCCACATACTTCCATCGCGCCGGAGGTTCCAATCAGGAAGTGCTTCATGTTATTTCCTGTGTGTTCAGCCTGCCGCCGCCCGCCCCACTGATCTGTGCCATGCTCTCTTCTTATGTTGCCATTTTTGTTTTTGCAGGGGGGCCCGGGGATTTCTAGTTATGCTCCCGGTGATCTCCTTTCAGTCAGGGCTGGTTCACACAGACGCTTGGCGGACATTTACCACCAGCATCTGGGACTCGTTGTTAAACACTCCGATTCAAGTGAATTGGAGTGTTTGTATTGGGCGGTTCATATCATTTACCAGCAGGGGCGTAACTAGAAATCACTGGGCCCCCCTGCAAAGCTTTGCATGGTGCCCCCTCCCACCAAGGGGGCTGGGCGCTGTACACGAGAGCCTGATGCACACTAAAATGGGACTGTCTACAAAACTTTGTATGATTCCTTATCAGTAGCTGAGCAGATGCAGTCATTAGATCAATTGTGCAGAGAGCAGAAAGCTTCTTCTCTTCTTGCTCATGTTTGTCAGTCTATCAGGATGGGCCCCCCTGTGGCTTTTGCCCCCCCCCTGCAGCTGCATCCACTGCAGGGTCTATTGTTACACCCCTGTATACCAGCATTTGCGCAAATGCGGCATTCCGATCCCAATTTTCCCCGTCATTCCTGGTGACCCTGGACGCTACATGCAGCATCCAGGGCCGATTACCGCTGCATCTTAGTGTTTCCCCCCCCCTCCCCTCAGTCGAATGCTGCTTGAAGCCCATGTGAACCGGTCCTCAGGGGCACCTCTAGCTACTTACTACTGAGGGTACCTTTGGCTACCTAGTAATAAGGGGGGCCTGCAGCTACCTATGACCGACAAGCGAAATAAGGGAGAAGTGACAGCTGGCCCATCAACACACTTGCGGTGCGGTTTCAGCGGTTGCTTGTACATTCATGGAGGGTGGAGTCCAAAGTGCCAGGAAATCTGTGCCTATAGGCTCCTGTGATGTAAATCCAGGCCTGGTCATACAACTTGATTGTAAATTTAGACGCAAATTTATGTAGCTTAAAAATGTACCATAGTCCAGCATCAACTTGGAAATATTTGCATCTCATTGATCATACCTCTACTTAAAACTCTATGGTAGGCTGTAATGATGACAAGGTTAGGGTACCTCCTTATCTGCATTCTTGCCCTCAGCTCATGGGCGTCCACAGAAAATTTTCCAGGGGGGGCAAAAAGGCGAGGAAGAAGTGGCGCGGGTGCGTGGCGCGCCGCGTCAAAGATTTTGGAGAAGTTGTGCGACGCGCGTAGCTTGCTGAAAAATATGATGGTTAAGTTGCTTAGCGTGCCGCGCCGAAAAATGGGTGTGGCCATGGACCACAATGTGGGTGTGGTCACGGGTGGAGACAAATTTACATGAACTTAGCAATGTGGGACATTAGATTAGGACAGTGTTGGCGAAACTTTTGGAGGCGGAGTGCCCAAACTGCAACCCGAAAGTCACTTATCTATCGCAAAGTGGCAACAGCAATTTAAACTAAATAGAAACGTTTTAACTCATACATGAACATTATGGAAAATCCAAGTTAAAAATAAACTTCAGCGGCGGCCGGGGGGTGGGGGGGGTTCATCGGGGGTCCAGGGCAGGGCAGATGCCCCAATTTGCCCAACGTGTGGACGCCCGTGCCTCAGCTCCCCGTCTTCTTTCTGGAAAGCTTCTATTTTGTTACAATTCCTTCGCAATCTAAGGGCCTGTACACACTGCTGCGCTTGCACTGCGTTTTTAAAATAGCATGCGAATTTTAAGTCACAAGCCTTCATGAGAATAGAAAAATCGCATTGCACCAGTGTGTACAGGTCTTCGCGATTTTGATTATTTTTCAAAAGACCTTGCGATTCAAAAACGCATGTGATTTCAAAAGCGCAGTGCAAGCGCAGCAGTGTGTACAGGCTCTAAGGAATTGTCCAGTTGATGCTGCCCATTTTTGGGAGGGGAGGTGAG
This sequence comes from Hyperolius riggenbachi, assembly GCF_040937935.1. NCBI lineage: Eukaryota > Metazoa > Chordata > Amphibia > Anura > Hyperoliidae > Hyperolius > Hyperolius riggenbachi. The sequence goes on from NC_090646.1 coordinate 66,675,905, forward strand.
AGCTTCATCTAGACAAGAGGGTACTCCCTACAGTGTTTTTTTCTATGGGTACAGGTACTCAGGGAGGTACTGTCCTTTCATTTTCAAATCCAAAAAAAAGCAATTTCACTCACACTGTATTCCTATTGTTAATATTCAATTCTGACACAAAGGATTGCAGATCTCCCTCAATATCCATCCACAGCATGAAGATGTCATCCACATAGAAGATCCAGGCCCATATGCAATTCATTTTTTCTACTGAGTTTTCTCCTAGGTGATATTTTTCAAATGTTCAATAAAATACATTTTAAGCCCCCAGAAAGCAAGAAAATACTCAAATTAATTTTGACAGTACTTTTTCTCCTACTCTTTGGTACTTTTTTAGTTGAAAAGTGCTGGAAAGTTATTTTAAATCAAAGATAAAAAAAATATCTCCTAGGAGAAAACTCAGCTGAAAAAGTGAATTGCATATGGGCCCCAGAGTGCAACGTTTTCCGATTTTAAGGATCACCTACCACCTTCTTTGACCTCTCTCCACTTCAACTTATTAAAATGACCATGAGGAGGCCTACAGCTACTACCTTGTCTAGTGCCCCCTTACATCTTACTCAATTTCTGAGCGCATCAACGCATGCCTCTCACGATCGCCTGCCCCAATAGTCACGTCTTTCTTTTGTTTTATATATGCTGCTTCCAAATGTAAAAAAAAAAATAAAAAAATATCAGGTATCAGCTTCATAGAGTCCAACATGAACTTCACATGGCTTTCGTGAGCTGTGACCTGAAAAACGGGTATTAGGAATCAACATAAATAATGCCTTTGATGTCCAGCCCTACTAGAAGCCAGTTCTCCTCGAGGCCAGCAAGCACATCCCTGGCCTGCTATCCATAACTAAAAAGGGAAGATTTTTTACAATATTTTTAATCTTTAAGTCCACATATTGAGATAATTTGGGCTGTTATTCCTTGACAGTATGCGGCATCCTTGGGGGTGGAGCCCTCAACGGTTTTATGATTTTTTGGGGAAAATGTACAAGAACGGGATTGTAAATACTGATACCCTAAGATGTTTTAGTTCTCTCCAGGAATCCCCACTGCAGCTTTAATTTTATTTTTTTCTATTGGCTCAGGGAAAGGATTTTTAAAGGGGAACTTCAGCCTAAACAAACATACTGTCATCAAGTTACATTAGTTATGTAGGTAATATAATATCTTACCCACCCTGTTTTAAAAGAACAGGCAAATGTTTGTGATTCATGGGGGCTGCCATCTTTGTCATGGGGCAGCCATCTTTTAGGTTGAAAGGAGGTGACAAGGAGCAGGAGACATAGTTCCAACTGTCCTGTGTCCTGATTACCACTCCCAGCTGCACACGCTAGGCTTCAAATGTCAAATTCAAAATGTAAAAAAAAAAATTGCACCAAAACAGCAGAACGAGAACAACAAAATCAGAAATCCCATCATGCTTTGCACAGCATCAGGGGAAAAAAGCCCGGGCAGTTTTCTTCTGTGCAGATAAAAATGAGGCTTGTATAAGAGAAACAAAGTTCTGATGCTGTGAAACTGTTAAAGAAACACCAAGTCTTTTCAGTATCGCCGAGTCGATTTTTAGTCCGGAGGTTCACTTTAAGAACTCTCTTTGTAAATGAACCTATAATTATGCTCATTTTAATGTTTCATCCTCATCATCAACACTACATTGCCCCCCTTGTCACACCTTTTTTTTTTTTTTTACGATATTAGATGTTAATTGTAGCGCACTCAGAGCTTGTCTCTTTTCCCTAGAGAGATTGTCTCTGCCTTTATATTTCCGGTTGATATTGTTTTATATCTTCTGATATTAATATCATGATGAATGATATATATTTATTGGAGCACAGGGGGTGTATACCAACTTCGAATACAGGTTTGTATAATGGAACTGGTTTCCCCATCTATTTCTCTAAAGAGACAACCAAGGTCCACATCATCTTCATCTATAGTAAAAAGGGAGCTCTGGATTAACCAGGGATGTGTTGTTGGCATCAACCAGGGCTGGTCTGCCCATAAGGCGGGGTGAGGTGGGTTCCCTTAGGCGGCAAATTTGGGCGGGGAGGGGGGGCGTAGGTGTGGGAGGGTGCCGAGCTGGAGGGGGTAGCAGGTAGGAAGGGGGTAGTGGAAACAGTGGCGGGAAGGGGGGGTTGGACCCCGCTTTCTCACCTGAGTCTCCCCGATAGCTGACCACCTAGTGTGATCCAGGATCCCTTGTTAATGAGAGGCTGATGAACCCTATCCAGTCTGCCTTATAGCATATAAATGCAGGCACAATGCCACTCCAATGTCTCCACTCTACAAGGGTGTAGCAATGGGGATAGCAACCATAGCGTTGCTATGGGGCCCCTACGTCAGGGGGGGCCCGCAGCAGGATGCCCCGCTAGGTGCTGGAGGGGTCGTAGCATGAGGGGAGAGCTTGGTGGCACGTTGGTAGGGAGGGGGGAAGGCCCCCCCCTCACCTCGGGCTCTCCCCTCTGCGCTCTCCCCTCCAGCATTAAACAGAGATTCTATGCAGGCGGAGGCGGTGGGGCAGCGGCGGCAGATACATACCTTCCGTGCGCTCCACGGATGCGTCTCTCTCTAGCCTCTGACGCGACTTCCTGTTTATACCCTCAAAAACGGCCCTGAGCGGGCTTGGGGGGAGGGGAAGGGGCGGCCTAACCTGGGGGGCGCCTGTCACTCACTACTTAACTGGGGGGCACCTGTCACTCACAACCTAACCTGGGGGTCCCTGTCACTCACCTAACCTGGGGGTCCCTGTCACTCACAACCTAACCTGGGGGGCGCCTGCCACTCACTACTTAACTGGGGGGCGCCTGTCACTCACTACTTAACTGGGAGGCGCCTGTCACTCACTACTTAACTGGGGGGCACCTGTCACTCACTACTTAACTGGGGGGCGCCTGTCACTCACCTATCCTGGGGGTCCCTGTCACTCACTTTACGTGGAGGTCCCTGTCACTCACAACCTAACCTGGGGGTCGCCTGTCACTCACTACTTAACTGGGGGGCGCCTGTCACTCACTTCTTAACTGGGGGGCGCCTGTCATTCACTACTTAACTGGGGGGCACCTGTCACTCACTACTTAACTGGGGGGCGCCTGTCACTCACCTAACCTGGGGGTCCCTGTCACTCACCTAACCTGGGAGTCCCTGTCACTCACAACCTAACCTGGGGGGCACCTGTCACTCACTACTTAACTGGGGGGCACCTGTCACTCACGACTTAACTGGGGGGCACCTGGCACTCACAACCTAACCTGGGGGTCCCTGTCACTCACCTAACCTGGGGGTCCCTGTCACTCACAACCTAACCTGGGGGGCACCTGTCACTCACTACTTAACTGGGGGGCGCCTGTCACTCACAACCTAACCCTGGGGGTCCCTGTCACTCACAACCTAACCTGGAGGTCCCTGTCAGTCACTTCCTAACTGGGGGTCACCTGTCACTACTTACACTGGGGGTCACCTGTCACTACTTACACTGGGGGGTTCCTGTCACTGCCTGAACTGGGGGGGCTCCTGTCACCACCTGAACTGGTGGGGCTCCTGTCACTACCTAAACTTGGGGACTCCTGGCGCTACCTTAACTAGGGGGCACCTTTCACTACCTAAACTATCCAGGCCAGCCAGCCTAGCATCACCACCAGCCAACCAGCCCAGAATCACTGTCAAAAAGGCCACAGCATCACCACCAGTCAGGCCAGCATTTACTTCAACCAGCCAAGCACAGCCCAGCATCGCCGCCAGCCAACCCAGCCACAGCATCAACGCCAACCCAGCCACAGCACCTGCCACAGCATCAGCGCCAGCCAACCCGGCCACAGCATCACCGCCAGCCAAGCCACAGCATCACTGCTAGGCCTTTCAGCCCACACATCATCCCCAATCCAGCCAAAAACAGTATTGCCAGGCACAGCAGCCAGTAGAGGAGAATTCAGAAGCCAGGTGAGAGGTGTCTACCATATTAAGGGGGCATTCTGCCTATTTATGTGAAATGCTGTCTATTTATGTGCCTCATGATTGCTGAATTTGTCTTGTGAGGGGCCTCAGGATTGCTGAATTTGTCTTGTTGGGGGCCTCACAATTGCTGAATTTGTCATGTTGGGGGCCTCGTTTTTGCTGAATTTGTCTTGATGGGGGCCTCATGATTGCTGAATTTGTCTTGTTGGGGGTCACATGATTGCTGAATTTCTTGTTGGGGGCCTCATGATTTGTTAAGGGCCTCATGATTGCTGAATTAGTCTTGTTGGAGGCCTCATGATTTGTTGGGGGCCTCATGATTGCTGAATTTGTCTTGTTGGGGGCCTCACGATTGCTGAATTTGTCATGTTGGGGGCCTAATTTTTGCTGAATTTGTCTTGATAGGGGCCTCATGATTGCTGAATTTGTCTTGTTGGGGGTCACATGATTGCTAACTGCGAGACTATGGGAAAAGCTGAATCATCATCATATGAGACAATAGCATTAAACCTACTTTTTTAGCTTTTTAAAATAGGAAATAAAACTGGGAGGTTGTACAAAATGAATTTATTTTTCAGGAGTAGGATGGATGAAATTGTTTATCTTCACAGTTTATTTTCAACTTGGATTTTCCATAATGTTCATGTATGAGTTAAAACGACTGTACAGTATTTAGGTTAAATTGCTGTTGCCACAAGGGGGCCCAGTGATTTCTAGTTACGCCCCTGACTACTACCTAAACTGGGGACACCAATAGACCTGGCTACTTATACTGTACTTAGAGAGGTGTGGGAATGTTGGAGTGGAGGGTCCTGGAGGAATGTTTAGGTGGGAGGTCCGAGGTCCGTGGGGTTGGAAGGGGAGGGGGCATACATTTTTTTTGCTATGGGGCCCAGTCATTTCTAGCTACGCCCCTGCCACTCTATGTTCAAAAAGCGACGTAGCAAGACACAGCCATGCAGAGCATCACGTTGATACTTCAGCCAATCAGAGTGCAGCTAGAGATCACAACAAGGGACTGTAAGCTATGCATAAGCGTGTTAGTTAATTTTAACAGCAACTGGTTTGAGTGTTTTAAGTGATAAAGATGGTAATCCTCCATTCAAAACTGTTTCTGCTTTTATGGTTTGGAGTTATCACATACCTTAGGAGCACTGGCCCTTTAATAGCCATTGCCAAACAGTTGCATGCTGGGGGTTCTTGTTTATCTACAATATATTCCTCCTCTTGCCTTTATTTCCCGGCCTAGCTGCCTAGCTGAAACATGTTCCTCTGCTCACTAGTGTTTACAAGCAAGGCTGAGGTGACTCAGCGATTGGAGGAGAAAAGAAAAAAGTGAGGGGAAGAATTACATCAATATTTAGCCTCAAACTGTGGGCAAAAGACATGGTTCCCACCAGGAACAGCATTAACTTCATTTACTATATAAAATTCACTGAAATCAAAACATGGACAGTACAATACATGTGTTATGTAAGTAGATCAAGTAATTATCTACTTATATATTCTTTTGTTTTCCCCTGGCATAGTATGGCTAATCCTCCTGCTTTAAAATAACTTTACAAAATCCTTTCTTTTTTCTTCCACTAGATGGCAGCTCTGTTTTGCTTGCAAACTATTTCAAAACCTGACTGTGCCTTTGCAGGGAATGTAGTTTGATTCACTTTATAATTTCTTGTTTAAAAAAAAAAAAAATACAGTTAAATGATCACAAAGCGCTCATTGATTCATCCAGTGATATTTATGCATTAAAGACTTTTCATGTAAGAAACAGCTTTTCTTTGAATAGACATAAAAATGCAATGCAGTTCTATCCCGACAATAAAACAGACAGACAAGAGGTTTATTTCTTTCATCAGCATCGCTGAATACAGTTCTCAAAAAGCATCTTATCCTTTATACTGTAAAACTGTATATGCAGCATGCTTTGCACAGCACTTTTCATTTGCTTCTGTTTAGTTTTTTTTACCTTATTTTAACTCATAACGTTACCATACCTTTGCAGTTTTCTGTGTAATGTTCTTAACATAAAAATAAAACTGGATAGTTTGTGCCTAGCACAATATTAGTAACTAGGCAACCTAAGCCAGTTTAAAAACAGGCTCTAGGTCTGTCACCGCTGGAACTGCAGCATTACATGCCCGCCCAGCCTGCCCTCTGGCCTGCGTCCTGTTCCAACGGCTGTCAGTGCAGGGCATGCGCAGTAGCGCAAAAGCACTGACTCAGGGACATGGGACGCAGAGACACTTGGATATTATTATAAAGGATATCAATAAAGCACATAAGACCAAGGGAATTTCTATTCCAATGCACTGCAAAATTCCACTACAAAACCTTCTCAGAGTACATATGACTGACCTCTATATTGCACCATGCCTGTTAAATACATGGTACATTCAGTGTCCATGCTAGTTGCACTGTGTTCTAAACAGGCAAGTTGCAATATAGAGGTCATATGTATTCTGAGAAGGTGTTTTAGTGGAAATAGCATGTGGTGTAGTGCTTAGTGCTCTTGCCTTGCAGCGCTGGGTCCCTAATTTAAATCCCAGCTGGGGCAATATCCGCACAGAGTTTGTATGTTCTCCCCATGGTTGCGTGGGTTTACTCTGGGCACTCCGGTTTCCTCCCACATCCCCAAAACATACAGATAAGTTAATTGGCTTCCTCCTAAATTTCCCCTAGACTACAATACACGATTCGTACGTAGACGTATAAAAAAAACAATCGCTAAAATTGCGCTTAGGAATTATACACAGTACCAGTATCCTTATACGTGGTGCGCGCTTCTACTTTCTGATGTAAAGAAGTCACAGATTAATATTTACAATTAAAGCCACGCTCCAGACCTATTAAGCTAAGAGTTAAACCTGTGAGGCCTAGTGCACACCGGAGCGTTTCCGCTGCGGTTTGCGATCTGCTTGCGGGTGCGGATCTGCTAGGGTAATGCATTTCAATGGGGTGGTGCACACCAGAGCGGGTGGCGTTTTGCAGAAACGCATACTCCCGGGCTGCAGCAGATTTTGGATTGCGGATGCGTTTCTGCCTCAATGTTAAGTATAGGAAAAACGCAAACCGCTCTGAAAAACGGCACTTCAGAGCGGTTTGCCAGGCGTTTTTTGTTACAGTAGCTGTTCAGTAACAGCTTTACTGTAACAATACATGAAATCTACTACACCAAAAACGCTACACAAAACCGCAAAACGCTAGCTGAAACGCTGCAGAAAAATAAGAAAAAGCGTTTCAAAATCTGCTAGCATTTTGCGGATCTGCTAGCGGTTTTTGGTGTGCACCAGGCCATTGAACCAATTAAATGTCCACACATAGAGTAATCAAAAGTCCATATATCTAGCTTTAGTAGAACTTCAGATCCTCTTTTGTTCAGACTCCACTTTAGGTCAACACGTCATGTAAGGAAAAGGAGAGAAAGAGGGAGATAGTGTAACACTGTTATATGCATCAAGGTCTACCACCACCTTCCCCCTAAAGAAATGACCGTGGGAACTCTCAATTAAAACACACCACGAGTGAGCACCTTGACACACCCCCACCGTGTCTGCACTCACCCCGAAAACCTCCTTCAGTCTCCGGAGGTAGGGTTTACAGCGTATAGGGGGTTAACACGTAGAGTCCATTAGCTACCTTTCTATCAATCAACTGCAGGACTGAAAAGATCTCGATAGTGTAAAACCTTTTATTATAAAAAGACTAAAAACCACATTACACTCACACTTTGTTGACTTGTAAGATAGCGCTATAACAGTGTTGGGTCCCCGGGTGACCACTCTGCCAACAGCCGCCTTAATCCCCACGTCTCCAAGCGTGTGAGCCGGTACTTCCTTTTTTGCCGACAGCGTCTAGCGTAGCTCCGCCCCACGCTAGACGCTGATGAGTCAGACCTCTGACGAAATGCGTAGGGCGGAGCTACGCTAGACGCTGTCGGCAAACAAGGAAGTACCATCTTACACGCTTGGAGACGCGGAGATTAAGGCGGCTGTTGGCAGAGTGGTCACCTGGGGACCCAACACTGTTATAGCACTATATGGACTCTTGATTACTCTATGTGTGGACATTTATTTGGTTCTCAAAGGTTTGACTGTATGTATACATATGACTATGGTAAGAATTAGATTGTGAACTTCTGAGTGACAGTTAAATGACCCCTTCACCAATCCTCCGCTTGGTGTAAGAGCCGGCATTTAAATACACAAGTGGCGGCGTATCCACTTGTGTATTTAAATGCCGGCTCTTACACCAATCGGTTCTCCGAGCTCCTGATGACGCGTTGGCGAAACCTGGTAGAGCGGAGGATTGGTGAAGGGGAGAGCGGCACCCCACGTATCGATTGGTTGAATACACTGCTCTTTACTACTGTGGGTCCCTTTCAAAAGGGCCCAGGAGTGAGTATCCTGTATATACCATTTTAGTGAATAAAAGTTGTTATCCTTTTTAAACGGAGTACACTTAGATCTTTATTTGTCTGTTATGCATATGCTGGGAATGTCTAAATGCTGAGGAAGGAGGCTGGACAGAAAGCATAGAAGATAAAGACAAGAGATGGTGATCGTGGTGATACATATTCACATACGCTTTAGACCTTATAATCTGGGTCTCACTAAGAGCTGGTAAGCGTGCACTTTTGAAGGGTGTTGGTGGAGGAAAGAAGTACCGTATAGCGCTAAAGTTTTATTCGTGTGGAATTTTATGGAGTCTATCTGAGGACTTTTAACTTGGCAGCTTTATGGAACTTGTTTGAAGCCTAGAAAGGACATTTTAACATTCCTTTGCGCGGATATAACGTTTGTTCAATTAACTGAGATTTTCAGATAATATCTGCTGCAGGGGACTTTGTTTTATTATCATTATTGTGTATTGTACTGTTAATTATTCAATTTGAGTTAAAAACTATTAACGTATACCCCGAGGGGTGAGATCATATTGAAATAATCATGCCTTGTGAAATGGATGTTTTTGATTATATGATCCAACGGTGTATGGACATTGATGAGGCCTTTCATGGGTCAGAAATTGATGTTAAGAATGAGAATTTAGAGAGTCAATTTAAATTATTGAGTCAGAATTGTGAAAAGAAATTATCAGTCTGGTGGGATATTGCATCTCTTGAGAGATATCATAAGGCTGGTTATGTCCCTAGAAGGTGTAGATGGGATTTTAGCCCCAATGAAAGTGAAAGAACCACAGTCTCCGATGAGGACTGGTACATCTTTTTTAACAAATGTGGGAAAGAGCTTTTGAGTTTATTGATAAGAGGAAAGAGGGCCAAATTACATAAGCTAGATAAAGAGATAGAAACCATGAAAAATAAGATGGAACCCTTTAAAGGGATGACTGAATATAAACAATTGTCTAATGATCTACAGGGATATCTGAAAAAAAACTGACAATGATTTGAAAATCAAAAAGCAGAAAAAGTTCTCTAGAGATTTAAATGATTATAAATCGGGAGAGGTATTTAAATGGCAGAAAAAGGTTAATCCTAATGAAGAATCTAAACCAAAGGCAGAGACAGTAGAGAAACAGAATGGGAACCCACCTGAAGATCATAAGAAGAAAATAGTTAGAATAGATCCGAAAACAAGATGGGAAAGGAATCGTCAGCGGCCGCATAATTGGAACAATAGTCCGGTTTATTATAGACCTCAGGGAGAGTATGGGAGGCCTCGACCACCATATTCCCCTTATGAGAGGCCAAGAGTGAGAAATTCTCAAACGTATCTCCCAAAAGATTTTATCCCTAGAAGACAAGAATTTAGGGACAATAGAGGACGAAATAAAAGACAACAAAGAGGGTGGAGACCAAGGATTATACATAATCCCAATCTAGTCCCGGTACATAATAGGTTTGACGTATTCAATGATTACACAGAGTCTGAATCAGAATATCCCCCCACCCCGATTGAGACACATCCTTTTATAGACCCCAAGGTAGGACAAAGGGAAAAAAAGAAAAGAAAGCCAGGGGAAGACGGGGACTCAGAGGAGGAAGAAGACACCAGCAACGTCTCAAAAAAATGGAAAGAGTAGAAGGGGAAGGGATTTATAATCTGAGTAGTACTACTCTCAGTTCAAATCAGATATCCTTGTTAGATCAAGGCCTGAAATTCGCACCCCAAAAAAATGTGGATAAATTTGGAACATTTATTGACATTCAAAAATTTACCAGAAAATTGAGTTTAAAGAAGTATTTTTCAGGGAGTACAGGCCCAGTGAGTGGTCTGGTGAGTTCCAGTTTGGGGAGGGAATTCAGACATAGTGGCTTGAAAAATAAATCTGTATTTAACCCTCCGCAGGCTGGTAATCACCAGATTGAAGCTTTCAAGAAGATGGTGGTGAAAGATTTGAGAGAACTACAGGTTCCTAATATTTATATTGATCCCAAAATAAAAAAAGGGATCAAAGAGTTTAAAGAGAATAATAAAGTTGTTATAAAGGCAGCTGATAAGGGAGGGGGAATTGTTATATTAGATAAGGAAGATTATAATAAGGAAATGAATCGTTTGTTGGAAGATAGAGTGACGTATGATAAATTGAGAGGGGATCCAAGAATTAAATATAAAAAAGAACTAGAGACCCTAATCAAATTGGGAAAAGAAGAGGGGATTCTTGATGACAAGGAGGCCAAGTATTTGGTTCCGACAGTGATAAGAACCCCGGTGATTTATTATCTGCCCAAGGTTCATAAGGATGCCTGTAACCCGCCTGGAAGACCCATTGTTAGCGGGATAGGGTCATTAACATATAGGATAGGAGAGTATGTTGATAAGTTCCTACAACCCTTGGTTATTTCCACCGAATCCTATCTGAAAGATTCCAAACACGTTATTAATATTTTGAAGGATTTAAAATTTGATGAACCACCATTTTTAGTAACTGCTGATGTAGCTTCTTTATATACGGTAATACCCCATGATGAAGGCCTAAAAGCTATTGAATATTATTTAATAAAGAAGGGTCAGCTAGATGTTAGGCAAATTCTTTTTATAGTCCAATGTACCAAGTTTGCACTTGAGCATAATTATTTTTGGTTCAGTGGGGAGTTTTATCTGCAAAGAGTAGGAGTGGCCATGGGAGCCAAGTTTGCTCCGAGCATGGCAAATTTGTACATGTCCTTATGGGAGGAAGAAAAGATATTTAGAAGGAGAAACAATTGTTTATTATTTTGGAAAAGGTTTATTGATGATATTATGTTTATGTGGAAGGGAGACCGATCTTCACTACAACTTTTTATTGAATGCCTTAATGGAGAGACCACTAATTTAAAATTTACATGTGAATTTAGTCAGGAAGAAGTCCATTTTTTGGATCTAGTGATTAAAAATTCTTGTGAAGTAATCAAAACTAGTACTTACAGTAAACCTACTGACAGAAATAGTTTCATCCCCATAAAAAGTTGTCATCATCCTAATTGGCTCTCTGCGATCCCCAAGGGCCAATTTTTGCGTTTAAGGAGGAATTGTGGAGAGCTAAGTGAATACTATAAAGAAACAGATACTCTCAGAGAGAAATTTGAAAAGAAGGGTTATGAAACAGGGAAATTGTTAGCTCTACAGCAAGAAATTGCTACTATAGATAGAGACTCCATCCTAGAGGAGAATAAGAGGGCAGGAAAAGAATTAGTTTGCCCCTTTATTACTGGGTTTAGTCAGCAATTTAAGAAGATTAAAAAGATTGTTAATCGTCATTGGCCATTGTTGAAGGAAGATCCTATTTTGAGTGAAATTTTACCAGATCACCCAGAGGTCATTTATAGAAAGGCCCCGATTCTTAAGGATATTCTAACCTCCAGTGCAATTGATGAGCCGCAATATCAGGGGTTGAGTTCCTTTGGGGAGGTGGGTTTTTATAAATGCAGAAAGTGTTTACCCTGCAGAACTTGTAGTTTAACACCAAGGGTACAGACAAATTTTGGGGTGGAAAATTTCAACATAAAACAATTTATTACCTGTGAGACCAAGTACGTAGTTTACTTGTTGACTTGCCCATGTGGGAAGTATTATGTTGGGAGAACGAAAAGATCCCTTAAAGAGAGAATTGGGGAACATATTGCTAATATAAGAAATGGAGTTGAAGAACACTCGGTCTCAAATCACTTTAGAATTTACCACCAGCAAAACCCTGCAGAATTGTTGTTCTGTGGAATTGAAAGAGATTTGGGTAACTGGAGGGGGTCACATAGAATTAGGAACATATCTCAAGCCGAGACCAAATGGATCTTTAAATTGAATTGTATGGAACCTGTGGGTTTGAACATAGAACTGGATCTAAATTGTTTTATTTCTGATGACTAGTTTTAGGTGGGATTTCTGAGTGTGTAGGACTGGTTTTGATATGAAGAAGGGGTTTATTTGATGGTGGTGGAATGGTGTTGGGGTCCTCCTTTTGGTCACTGCCAGGTTGATGGCCCCTTTTTTTGGTTGTGGGGGTTGGCGGTGATCTGGGGACGACTTCAGTATCATTAGCCCACTTATAATGTATGATTTTATTGTTAATTGTTGCCAATTTTATTAGTGTATTTTTAGAAATACTCATTATGTACATTATGTATTAGTCTCATGGGTACAGATGAAGATTTTTATTGTTCAGGATTTGTGTAAATATTGTTGGTAGAATTGATGAGATGTTATGATATGTGGGGTCCGCAACCCGTTCACCAAGATTAGATGTGACTATTCTTTGTGATTTGGAAACAGGACTCCTGTTTATTTCCGCGTTCCATGGTGATTAATTTCGCAATGGATGCGAGTATCTATATTCACCTATCCATGCGTTCCAAGCGGTGGTTGTGTGGACAGGATGCGGCGGAAGTGATGTAATGGACTTGCGCAGTTTGCCCAGTTTTTCCGTGCGATCCAAGCGGCGGAAGCTGGGTTGATGACGTGGCGGAAATGACGTTACGTGTCTCCGTAATCAGTGGAGACACGTTGGATACGCCGCCACTTGTGTATTTAAATGCCGGCTCTTACACCAATCGGTTCTCCGAGCTCCTGATGATGCGTTGGCGAAACCTGGTCGAGCGGAGGATTGGTGAAGGGGAGAGCGGCACCCCACGTATCGATTGGTTGAATACACTGCTCTTTACTACTGTGGGTCCCTTTCAAAAGGGCCCAGGAGTGAGTATCCTGTATATACCATTTTAGTGAATAAAAGTTGTTATCCTTTTTAAACGGAGTACACTTAGATCTTTATTTGTCTGTTATGCATATGCTGGGAATGTCTAAATGCTGAGGAAGGAGGCTGGACAGAAAGCATAGAAGATAAAGACAAGAGATGGTGATCGTGGTGATACATATTCACATACGCTTTAGACCTTATAATCTGGGTCTCACTAAGAGCTGGTAAGCCTGCACTTTTGAAGGGTGTTGGTGGAGGAAAGAAGTACCGTATAGCGCTAAAGTTTTATTCGTGTGGTATATATAGATCTTGCTTGTCAGTTGCTGGTTGTCTGCCGCTGCGAATACTTACGTGTCAGCACTCAGACCTCAGTCAAATCCTACAGTGTGTTAGAACCAGGTGGACCTGGGAATTCACACTTAGCCAGATTACGCTATTGTTATATACTGTGTTATACTTTAGACCAGTTCCAGGGTGTTGTGACCACGGACCTCACACCCAAGCTTAGGATTACTGTGTCATTACTGTGTTATACTTTAGACCAGTTCCAGGGTGTTGTGACCAAGGACCTCACACCCAAGCTTAGGATTACTGTGTCATTACTGAGTTATACTTTAGACCAGTTCCAGGGTGTTGTGACCAAAGACCTCACACCCAAGCATAGGATACTGTGTTATTCTTTAGACTAGTTCCTGGGTGTCTAGACCAAGGTCCTCACACCCCAGACTAGGATTGTGATTTATATCTGTCTGTACTACCCGTGACACTATTCCACCAAGTGTCAGTTACTTGCAAGGACCTCTTGCTCATCAGAGAGTCCTTCCTGCAACACAGCCAGTGGCCTCTATCCCATTGGCGTCCCCTGGCTGCAGTACAGTCTGATTTCCAGTTTACCAGGGAATCACGGGCTGCCAGATTATCTCTATCTCCTCTCTCAAGGAGACAGTCCCTGCACAGCCCAGGGCCACCTGCCCCTCAGGTGGTTCCTGGCCGAGCTGCCTGTATCTCCCACCTCACGGGAGATAGCCTACAGTTACACTTAACACTTGTACTTCATTAGGTGTCCAGATGTTAGCCATACTTGTATTATTGGTGATTCTGCAGATCATCCATAATCAAGTATACATCTGTATTGTTGATGATTCTGCAGATCATCAATAATCAGATTCTCTCTGTGTGCTGACACCAATCGTTACAGCAGGTTAGTATTAGCGCGCACACACCCAATGCAGTCCTGTCAGCGTAATGTGCCCTCCTAACTGCCGCATGAGGCTTTTGTAGCGTGACCACAGTCCTCCACTAGCGTAGCCACTTCTATGATAATTACAGTGGTAGCAGCCTTGCTGGTGCAGTACCACGGTCATGCTACGAGCGCATCGAAGACAGCGGGGCAGTGAGTAATTGAAATCTACCTAATGACATGGATAAGAGGCAGTAAACAGTATTTCAATTGCCAACTGCCAAGGTCCAGAAGAGGTTAAAGAACAAATACTCCTTATTGCCCACTTAGTTATCCTACCTGCCTTTGTTCCAAAGTTATGATGTATGTGTACAAAAAATGGCTTCTATTAGAAGAGAACCTCAGATAAGACATTCCTATGGAATGGCATCCCCAACAAAATCTTTAGGTTACTGCACATAATCTATTATCTAAGACTTTTTTTTGTTTGTTTTGTTCTGTATGATGTTACTGTTAAATGCTGCTGATTATTCACCAGGGTGCCGTCAGGGTCAAATAGGGTTACTTGAATAAAAATAAAATTAAAAAAAAATTAAAAAATTCACCCTGAAGATTAATTTTCAGTTTTTTTTAATCTAAAAAAAAAAAAAATAAGAATAACCTGTTTCATTAAAAAAAAAAAAAAAAAAAAAAATATTTTTATTTTCTAGCAATGGAAATGCTCACATGTTGAGATCTGTTGGTGTTTTTTGTTTTCCCCTTTCGACACGCGTAGGTAATTATATAATCACTTTGGGAAGTCAATTTGTCTCCCAGGGGAAGGCTGATTGAAAGTGCGTCACTTCTAAAAGGTTGTTGCATAATTACGTTTTGCGACTTCTAACATGTTGCTTCAACATGCAATAAAACTAATTAGGGAATAATGCAGCATATAATTTACTCTGTGGAAGCTAAAATGAAGTGATGACAAGCTAAATACTGTGTGAAATAAAACATAATTACTCTAACTCTTATATATGTTATAAAGGATTTTATGTTAATAGATGTCCTACCTGGATTTGTCAACAAGGGCAACAAAACATTCACCCTTAATAAAAGATCTAATATTCTGCTCACCAAAAATTACAAACAATAACCTATTTCAGTTTGTTTATACTTGCTCCAGTCCATAGATTATCTACTATCATGACCAATGGATGACTGTGCCAAAGTAGAATATCTGTAAAATTACTATATATTCTATATTACTATAGTAATACTATATATTACTCTACTATTCTGCTCTATATTCTATTTAATTCATATAGTAATATATTAAAAGGGTGACCAAGATTGTTAGTGGAGATGAACAACAAGAGTTGAGATTAGGGGAGATGGTTGATCAGTTAAGATAGAGGGGATACCCTGAGTCTGTAATGAAGGAACAACTTTTGAGAAAGACCAGGCATAACAGTACTGATAGGATTGTATTAGTATTATGAGTAGTAGTGAGGTTGAGAAACGTATTAGGCGGAATTGGAACATTTTGAGTGATTCATTGACTTATATCAAAGAATGTCAACAGCCTCCTCTGTTTAGTTATAAAAGGGCTCCCTCTCTTTGTAGTTGTTTGGTTTACTCAGATGTTAGCACATAGTAACAGCTTCCTCAACATCAGGGCACATTCCCATGTTTGAATTGCCACCTCTATTATATTATTATCAAGGGAGACACCTTTAGGCACCCCACAAGTGGCAAAAAATATAAGGTTCATGGTAGATTTACTTGTGACTCTAGTTGGGCCGGGTATTTGATTAAAGTGAATGGGAACTGCATTTAAAAAAAATGAAGCAAATACTTACCTTAGGAGAGGGAAAGATCTGGGTCGTACAGAGCCTTCCGTCTCCTCTCTCGGTGCTCTCTATCCTGTGCTGGCTCCCCCGTTTCAATCCCCCGCCGAAAGGGTATTTGGAAGTCTTCAGGAACCATGTCCTCCTGAAGACGTGCAGCTCAATACTGCACAGGTGTGAGTGTGCAAGGGAGCGTGTTTGCGCAGGCGCAGTAAGGGACACCATTCCTCAGGAGCACACGGGCTCCCTGAAGACTTCTGAAGCCTCCTTTGGCCAGGTAAATCAGTATTTGACTAATTTAGTCAAATACTGCTACCGGGGGGACCAGGAGAGGAGTGGGAAGGCTTTATAGGACCCAGAGCCTGCCCTCTAATTGGGTAAGTATCTATCGTATTTTTCGGAATATAAGACGCACTTTTTCTCCCCCAAAAATGGGAAGAAAAAGTGCCTGCGTCTTATATTCCAAAGGCAGGGAATCCCCGACTTCAGAACCGCCTGCCGATGCCAACCGCCGATCCGCCGCATTGTCGGGGACTCCCTGCCTTGTCCCCCTGTGTGGTGTGCCAGTCCGCTCCACCGGTAACAATAACTGCAGAGCAACTCACCTTTCTATGGATTCCAGCGCTGTGTAGTCTGCTGTGTGGTCCTCCGCCTCCAGCATGTCAGCTACACCTGTAAATGAAAAGTTAGCGCAGAGACGCTCACCTACTCAGCGGCAGCCGCGGTGGTGGCAGCATGATCTGCAGACATCTCTCCTGGGAGGCTTCCCCTAGTGACGGCTCCTGCTAATGACTCATTGGGCCTGATTCACAAAGCGGTGCTAACAGTTAGCACGCTGGTGAAAAGCCCTTTAT
This sequence comes from Hyperolius riggenbachi, assembly GCF_040937935.1. NCBI lineage: Eukaryota > Metazoa > Chordata > Amphibia > Anura > Hyperoliidae > Hyperolius > Hyperolius riggenbachi. The sequence goes on from NC_090646.1 coordinate 66,692,875, forward strand.
CACGCCTAAACTCAGTTTAGGCATGATAAGTTTAGGTGTGATAAGTTTAGGTGTGATAAGTTTAGGCATGATAAGTTTAGGTGTGATAAGTTTAGGCATGATAAGTTTAAGCACCAACTGCGTTAGCACCGCAGTTCACAGCTGATCAAAAGTTTTGCGCTAGCAAAGTCTGGTGCACTTCGCATAGAGTTTAATGGCGCTGCTTTGCGTGCGGGACTTTGCACGCTATCTACACTTATTTAAACTTAGCATGCCTAAACTTATCACACCTAAACTTATCACACCTAGGGCCTGATTCACAAAGCGGTGCTAACAGTTAGCACGCTGGTGAAAAGCCCTTTATCATGCCTAAACTCAGTTTAGGCATGATAAGTTTAGGTGTGATAAGTTTAGGTGTGATAAGTTTAGGCATGATAATTTTAGGTGTGATAAGTTTAGGCATGCTAAGTTTAAGCGCCAACTGCGTTAGCACCGCAGTGCACAGCTAATCAAAAGTTTTACGCTAGCAAAGACTGGTGCACTTTGTATAAAGTTTAATGGCGCTGCTTTGCGTGCGGGACTTTGCAAGCGATCTAAACTTATCTAAACTTAGCATGCCTAAACTTATCACACCTAAACTTATCACACCTAAACTTATCACGCCTAAACTGGCTTTTCACCAGCATGGTGCAATGGTTATCATGCCTAAAGTCTTTTAGGCATGCTAACTGGGTTAGCACCGCTTTGTGAATCGAGCCCCAACTGCGTTAGCACCGCAGTGCACAGCTGTACAAAAGTTTTGCGCTAGCAAAGTCTGGTGCACTTCGCATAGAGTTTAATGGCGTTGCTTTGCATGCGGGACTTTGCACGCTATCTACACTTATCTGAACTTATCACGCCTAAACTTATCACACCTAAACTTATCACACCTAAACTTATCACGCCTAAACTGGCTTTTCACCAGCGTGGTGCAATGGTTATCACGCCTAAAGGGCTCGATTCACCAAGCGGTGCTAACCCAGTTATCACGCCTAAAGGACTTTAGGCGTGATGACCTCTTCACCACTGAGTTAGCACCGTTTTTGCCTGCACTTCGCGCGAAGTTATCGCGCGCAAAGTTTTGCGCGCGCACGGACCGCACAGGCGCGCTGCGCAAAGTCCCATAGGGTTTAATGGGCGCAATCGCGCGAAGTGCGGGGCGCTTCGCGCGCACGCACGCGGGAGCGCGCGCAAAACTTTACGCGCGGAAACTTCGCGCGAAGCCCTTCTTATCATGCCTAAAGTGACTTTAGGCGTGAAGAGGCCTTTTCACCACGGTGCTAACACTTTGCACCGCTTGGTAAATCGAGCCCAAAGTCTCTAACTGGGTTAGCACCGCTTTGTGAATCGAGCCCTAGGTGTGATAAGTTTAGGGGCTCGATTCACAAAGCGGGTGATAACCCAGTTAAAGACTTTGGGCCTGATTCACAAAGCGGTGCTAAGCAGTTAGCACGCTGGTGAAAAGCCCTTTATCATGCCTAAACTCAGTTTAGGCATGATAAGTTTAGGCGTGATAAGTTTAGGTGTGATAAGTTTAGGCATGATAAGTATAGGTGTGATAAGTTTAGGCATGATAAGTTTAGGTGTGATAAGTTTAGGCATGATAAGTTTAAGCACAACTGCGTTAGCACCGCAGTGCAGAGCTGATCAAAAGTTTTGTGCTAGCAAAGTCTGGTGCACTTCGCATAGAGTTTAATGGCGCTGCTTTGCGTGCGGGACTTTGCACGCTATCTACACTTATCTAAACTTAGCATGCCTAAACTTATCACACCTAAACTTATCACACCTAAACTTATCACGCCCTAAACTGGCTTCTCACCAGCAAGGTGCAATGGTTATCATGCTAAAGTCTCTAACTGGGTTAGCACCGCTTTGTGATCGAGCCCTTTAGGCGTGATAACCATTTTTATCATGCCTAAACTCAGTTTAGGCATGCTAAGTTTAGGCATGCTAAGTTTAGGCATGATAAGTTTAGGTGTGATAAGTTTAGGCATGATGGGCTTGATTCACAAAGCGGTGCAAACACTTTGCACGCCTGTGAAAACCCCTTTATCACGGCCTAAACTCAGTTTAGGCATGATAAGAAAAAACTTGCGCGAATTTTCCGCGCGCAAAGGTTTTGCGCGCGCAACCGCGCACGGCCGCGCGCAGCGCCTCCCGCTTCGCGCGAAGCTCCCATTAAGCCCTATGGGACTTTGCGCGCGCACATACGCGCGTACGCACGGAAACTTCGCGTGAGTTAGAGCACAAAGCGGTGATAACTTTGCTGGTGCAAAGGTTATCACGCCTAAAGTCTTTTAGGCGTGATAACTGAGTTATCACCGCTTTGTGAATCGAGCCCGATAAGTTTAAGCGCCAACTGGGGTTAGCACCGCAGTGCACAGCTTATCAAAAGTTTTTATGCTAGCAAAGTCTGGTGCACTTCGTATAAAATTTAATGGCGCTGCTTTGCGTGCGGGACTTTGCAAGCGATCTAAACTTATCTAAACTTAGCATGCCTAAACTTATCACACCTAAACTTATCATGCCTAAACTTATCACACCTAAACTGGCTTTTCACCAGCGTAGTGCAATGGTTATCATGCCTAAAGTCTCTAACTGGGTTAGCACCGCTTTGTGAATCG
>NC_090646.1:66700516-66758016 GCF_040937935.1 Hyperolius riggenbachi
CTGGCTTTGCATGATTTCAGCCCTGCCTGTAGGTGCCTGCTTCAAAATGTTCCTGCCGAGCACTTCAACCCAGTCTTAGTTTTCCACTGTTTTTTGAAGCTCACTTGATGTCAGCCTACGGTTCTTGAGAAAAAATTTAAGGAGTTTGCCTTAATCCCTCTCAATGCTAGTTCACCTTTTGCCAGCCAGGTTGCAGCTTTGTTGTCCTCAGTGCCTGTTGCTTGACTTTATACTTGTGTACTGCAGTCTTTAAAGAGACTCTGAAGCGACAATAAATCTCACTTCAGAGCTCATAGTTAGCAGGGGCATGTGTGCCCCTGCTAAACCGCTGCTATCCCGCGGCTAAACGAGGGTCCCTGACCCCCCGAAATCCCCTCCGAGCAGCGGGGGATCTCTTCCGGATTGAGGCAGGGCTAACAGCCGCAGCCCTGCCCCACGCGCGTCTGTCAGCGCGTATCTCCACCTCTCCCCCACCCCTCTCAGTCTCCCTTTACTGAGAGGGGCGGGGGAGAGGCGGCGATGCACCGCTGATAGACGCGACTGGAGGCAGGGCTGCAGCCGTTAGCCCTGCCTCTAGGAGCAGCAAAATCTACAACCAATTTGGTTGTTGATTTTGCGGGGGGGGTGTTTGGGGGTGAAGGGACCCCCGTTTAGCCGCGGGATAGCGGCGTTTTAGCAGGGGCACACGTGCCCCTGCTAACTATGAGCTCTGAAGCGAGAATTATTCTCGCTTCAGTATCTCTTTAAAAGTTTAAGGATAGAAACAACCTGAACCTGACACTCTCCGTATTACTTGTGTAAGTTAAAGATAACCTAGAGTAAAAAAAAAAATGAGATGGCCAGGAGGCCGCAATAGCAGCATAGGGGGCGATATACAGGCTGGGAACGCGAACAATCACTCGCGTTCCCATGCCTGTCGGCCGGTGATGGCGAAACCGGAAGTCGTCGCCGGCGGGTCCAGAAGCATCGGACCGGAGCTGCGAGGGCACCGATCATCTGCAGGGGGCTGAGGGAAGCCCCAGGTGAGTTCATCTCATTTTTTTTTGCCTTTAGGTTCACTTTAAAGGGATACTGTAGGGGAGTCGGGGGAAAATGAGTTGAACTTACCCGGGGCTTCTAATGGTCCCCCACAGACATCCTGTGCCCGCGCAGCCACTCACCGATGCTCCGGCCCCGCCTCCAGTTCACTTCTGGAATTTCTAACTTTAAAGTCAGAAAACCACTGCGCTTGCGTTGCCGTGTCCTCGATCCCACTGATGTCACCAGGAGCATACTGCGCAGGCACAGACCATACTGGGCTTCTGCTATACACTTCTGGTGACATCGGCGGGAGCGAGGACACGGCAACGCAGGCGCAGTGGTTTTCTGACTTTAAAGTCAGAAATTCCAGAAGTGAACTGGAGGCGGGGCCGGAGCATCGGTGAGTGGCTGCGCGGACACAGGATGTCTGCGGGGGACCATTAGAAGCCCCGGGTAAGTTCAGCTCATTTTCCCCCGACCCCCCTACAGTATCCCTTTAAGCACTGAATATTTTGCCTTTCTTTTTCTCCTGCAATGTCTTTTTTCACCTGCATTTAGCATGGACAGTAGTTATTTTTAAAATTTCAATTATTTTAGATGATCTTTTGCCAATATTTTGTCATCCTACTGGACTATTGTAAGAGCGGAGTGTTAATTACAGCAGTGTTCTTTTTTTATACTATTCCTCATTAGTTAAGAAGATTTGATTCAGGTGATCACCTAATCAGCACATTGTAACACCAGAATGAGGTGTGCTGTAGAAATTCAACATACACTGGCATACACTGATTTTAAAATAAAATTGCAGCTGATATATATATAGTGGCTTGCAAAAGTATTCGGCCCCCTTGAAGTTTTCCACATTTTGTCACATTACTGCCACAAACATGAATCAATTTTATTGGAATTCCACGTGACAGACCAATACAAAGTGGTGCACACGTGAGAAGTGGAACGAAAATCATACATGATTCCAAACATTTTTTAAACATAAATAACTGCAAAGTGGGGTGTGCATAATTATTCAGCCCCCTGAGTCAATACTGTGTAGAACCACCTTTTGCTGCAATTACAGCTGCCAGTCTTTTAGGGTATGTCTCTACCAGCTTTGCACATCTCGAGACTGAAATCCTTGCTCATTCTTCTTTGCAAAACAGCTTCAGCTCAGTCAGATTAGATGGACAGCCTTTGTGAACAGCAATTTTCAGATCTTGCTACAGATTCTCGATTGGATTTAGATCTGGACTTTGACTGGGCCATTATTACACATGGATATGTTTTGTTTTAAACCATTCCATTGTTGCCCTGGCTTTATGTTTAGGGTCGTTGTCCTGCTGGAAGGTGAACCTCTGCCCCAGTCTCAAGGCTTTTTCAGACTCCAAGCGGTTTTCTTCCAAGATTGCCCTGTATTTGGCTCCATCCATCTTTCCATCAACTCTGAGCAGCTTCCCTGTCCCTGCTGAAGAGAAGCACCCTCAGAGCATGATGCTGCCACCACCATATTTGGCAGTGGGGATGGTGTGTTCAGAGTGATGTCCAGTGTTAGTTTTCCTCCACACATAGCGTTTTGCATTTTGGCCAAAAAGTTACACTTTGGTCTCATCTGACCAGAGCACCTTCTTCCCCATGTTTGCTGTGTCCCCCACATAGCTTGTGGCAAACTTCAAACGGGACTTCTTATGCTTTTCTGTTAACAATGGCTTTCTCCTTGCCACTCTTCCATAAAGGCCAACTTTGTGCAGTGCACGACTAATAGTTGTCATATGGACAGATTCCCCCACCTGAGCTGTAGATCTCTGCAGCTCGTCCAGAGTCACCATGGGCCTCTAGACTGCATTTCTGATCAGCGCTCTCCTTGTTCGGCTTGTGAGTTTAGGTGGACGGCCTTGTCTTGGTAGGTTTAAAGTTGTGCCATACACTTTCCATTTCTGAATGATTGCTTGAACAGTGCTCCGTGAGATGTTCAAGGCTTTGGAAATCGTTTTGTAGCCTAAGCCTGCTTTAAATTTCTCAATAACTTTATCCCTGACCTGTCTGATGTGTTCTTTGGACTTCATGGTGTTGTTGCTCCCAATATTCTCTTAGACAACCTCTAAGCCCGTCACAGAGCAGCTGTATTTGTACTGACATTAGATTACACACAGGTGCACTCTATTTAGTCATTAGCACTCATCAGACAATGTCTATAGGCAACTGACTGCACTCAGACCAAAGGAGGCTGAATAATTACGCACTCCCCACTTTGCAGTTATTTATTTGTAAAAAATGTTTGCAATCATGTATGATTTTCGTTCCACTTCTCATGTGTACACCACTTTGTCTGTCACGTGGAATTCCAATAAAAGTGATTCATGTGTGTGGCAGTAATGTGACAAAATGGGGAAAACTTCAAGGGGGCCGAATACTTTTGCAAGCCACTGTATATATATATATATATATATATATATATATATAGTGTATGTACAATGATTAGTGGTAGTCGTAATGGGTCAGTTTCGATAATGCGAGAGTTTGCATAATTTTTGACAATTACGTATTGGGTTAATGCAATTACCTTATGTACAGCATACCCCATGGTGCACCTGCGACTGAAGGCATTAAGGCCGAATGACCATCCGATTTTAATATTATTATCGAATCAGATGAAAACTATAACAAGCATGCCCAACTGACGATTTCACTAATTTCAGGCCAAAATTTGTCAAATGTATCGACATGCTGGGAAATCTCAGGGCACCTAGTCGATCATGTGTGTGGCATGCGATATTGCGATGACCCACAAAAGCAACGGAACCCCCAACTGCTGTCTCCCCTAATGTTAGATGTCCACCCCCCTCCCGTTGTGAGAATTCTAGCGGTTTGTAATGCAGGAAAAGCTGTCATATGCATATGCACAGTTTAGTGTAAACTGTGGTGTTAGGGTACCACTTGAAATATTACTCTGTGGCTTTTAACTAATAAAAATGTGAAAAAGTCAAAATATGATAAGCATAAACAAATTAAAGTTTAATACCATTGTCTTAAGAAGCACTGGAACCATTGCAGAAGCAATACATTCCTTCTAAAGAAAGAAATTGTTATTGTTAAACCCCATAATTAAGTATAACAAGAATGTATTACTTTGAATTACATTTAAAGGGACCCCAAGCAGTAATTAAAATCAAAACTTTCACTTACCTGGGGCTTCCTCCAGCCCACCGTAGGCTGCGAGGTCCCCCGCCGTCCTCCTGACTCTTCTGCGGATCCCACTGGCAGCTCTGTAGCCTGCTACACAACCGGGCTGGGTGTTGGTCCAACACTTTCTAGTTTTGAATCCTTGGCGCCCGCTTTGCGTCATCGCGCCGGCTGCTCAGCACCATCACGGCGGCCGGCATGACAATACTGCGCATGCGTGGTACAGAGTTAGAAAGCCGCGCATGCGCAGTACTGTCATGCCAGCCACCTTGATGACGCTGAGCAGCCGGCGTGATGGCGCGAAGTGGGCACCAAGGATTAAAAACTAGGAAGTGTCGCCCAACACCCAGCCTGGGTGTCACCGGTAACAGAGTCGCCAGAAGAGTCAGGAGGACTGCGGGGGACCTCATGGCCTACGGTGGGCTGGAGGAAGCCCCAGGTAAGTGAAAGTTTTGATTTCCAGACTTGGAACTATTCATATTTTGTATATATGCTGTATGATAAGCAAATACATTTTTTATATAAAATCAAATACTGAGTGCTCTGATTCATTTCAAGTTATACCATCAATCTATATTTACTGTTATTGAGGGTTCAGACCCCACTATGCTGGATTTATATGACAGCAATGCTTTAAAGGCTGGTACTTTACTGAATTAGCAATCATGCAAAAGGCAAAAATCGTACAGGTCTTTGACACCATTGCCCAAGCATGTGAATCCTTTACCTGCCTGCTGCCCATGAGTGTCCACTGAGTCTCCGCCGCACTTATTGGACGGGGGGAACATGTGTGACTTCTGCCTTGTACAGACAAAAAATGGAAATTCAAAGAGATACTTCCTGACAGTCAAAGCCAATATATAGTCAAAAATGAGAATACTGCATATACTCGAGTATAAGTCTAAAAAAAATATGTGGTCTGATTCACTTCTTAAAAGTATAGGGGTGGTCTTATACACGAGTCACTGGCAACACTAAGTACAGAGTAATGTGTGAACTAATACTGACATTCCCATTTGCAGCAATTTACCCAGTGCTAAGTGACACTTTTTTGATAAAGGAAATGCCAAGAAAACACAGGTCTAAAAGTCCTGACCACGACAATTAACAGGGAAGGGGCGGGGATACTGGGGTGCATAAAAGGTAGTGAATAAATGCAGCACCTGGGGGCCTGGATGAGGTATTGGCTGCACTTAAAGGGAGCCTGAACCGAATCTATATATATATAAAATCGTATGTGTGTGTGTGTGTGTGTGTGTGTGTGTGTGTGTGTGTGTGTGTGTGTGTGTGTGTGTGTGTGTGTGTGTGTGTGTGTGTGTGTGTGTGTGTGTGTGTGTGTGTGTGTGTGTGTGTGTGTGTGTGTGTGTGTGTGTGTGTGTGTGTGTGTGTGTGTGTGTGTGTGTGTGTGTGTGTGTGTGTGTGTGTGTGTATGTGCCGCGATCACTCAAAAACGGCTTGACTGATTTGAATGAAACTTGGTATACAGATCCCTTACTACCTGGGATGATATGATCTGGGGGTCTCGTGTCCCCCCTGCACACGTGGGCGGAGCTACAAACAGCAAATCAGATTTCACACATTCAAGTCAATGGAAAAAATGTAAAAGGCTGCCATTCTCACAGTAATCAAGCCAGAGTCCCCACACTTGGCACAGTTGGTCACTTGGTGACTGAGGTTACAAATCCAGAAAAAGTGGGCGGATCATAAAACAGCCAATCAAATTTCAGCCATTCATTTTAAATGGGAAAATGTAAACTGCAGCCATTCTTAGACTGTTAATCGCAGGGTTCTCAAACTTGCCACAGTTGGTCACTGGGTGAATGCGATTAAGATTCAAGAAAGTGGGTGGAGCCTACAACAGCCAATCAAAAGTCACCGATTGATTTTCAAGGGGAATATTTAAACTGCTGCCATTCTTACACTGTTAATGGCAGAGGCTTCAAACTTGCTACAGTCGGTCATTGGGTGACTGGGGTCCAAATTCACTAAAGGGGTGGGGCCACATACAGCCAATCAGATTTCCTTGGTGGATAAACTGCTTCCATTCACACATTTTTGATGCCAGGAACCTGAAAGCTCACAAACTTGAAAGCTCACAAAGTTGGTCATTGAGTGACTGTGTGTCAATATTACAAAAAGTGGGTGGAGCCAATAACAAATTTCACTGGGAAAATATGAACTGCAGCCATTCTTACACTGTTAATGGCAGGGCTCTCAAACTTTGCCCAGTTGGTCACTGGGTGAATGAGATTAAGATTTTGGAAGGTGGGTGGAGCCTACAACAGCCAATAAAAATTCACCTTTCAATTTTCAAAGGGAATATTTAAACTGCTACCATTCTTATACTGTTAATAGCAGATGCCTCAAACCTGATACAGTCAGTCATTGGGTGATTGGAGTTCAAATTTAGAAAGGGGGCAGAGCCAAAAACAGCCATATTTGTTTATTTTTCAATGGGAATATACAAATTATCGATACCAAGGACCCCAAAGCTGATAAACTTGATAACTGAGTGACTGTATGTCAAGGTTAGAAAAAGTGGGAGGTGCCAACAACTAAATTTTTAACATGGCAGGGTTCCCAAACTTTACACAATTATCCACTGGGTGACTGGGATGAATATTCAGAAATATGGGTGGAGCCTACAACAGCCAATCAAAATGTATCTATTGATTTTCAAGGGGAATATTCACATTGCTACCATTCTTACACTGTTAATGGCAGAGACTTCAAACCTGATATAGTCAGTCATTGGGTGACTGGGGTCCAAATGAACTAAAGGGGTGGAGCCACAAACAGCCAATCAGATTTGTTAGATTGATTTCAGCCATTCTGCTGTAGGCAGGGTTCTCAAACGTGACATAGTTGGCCACTGGGTGACTGGGAGGGACTAATATTCAGGAAAGTGGGTGGAGCCTACAGCAGCCAATCAAAATTCACCTTTTGATTTTCAAGGGGAATATTTACATTGCTGCCATTCATACACTCTTAATGGCAGAGGCCTCAAATCTGGTACAGTCAGTCACTGGGAGACTGGGATTTAAATTCTGAAGGGAGTGGGCCAAAAACAGCCAATCAGATTTGTTTAATTTCAATGGTAAAATGCAACTTATTTATGCCAAGGACCTCAAAGCTCATAAACTTGGTCATTGAGTGACTGTATGTCGAGGTTAGAAATAGTGGTCGGAGCCAAAAACAATTAACTTTTTACATTGGAAAATATAAACTGCAGCTTTTCCTACACTGTTAATGGCTTTACACAGTTGGTCACTGGGTGACTGGGATTAATATTCAGAAAAGTGTGTAGAGCCTACAAAAGTGAATCAAACTTCACCTATTGCTTTTCAAGGGGAATATTTAATTGCTACCTTTCTTGCACTGTTAATGGCACAGGCCTCAAACCTGGTACAGTTGGTCATTGGGTGACTGGGGTTCAAATTCAGAAAAGGGTGTGGAGCCACAAACAGCCAATCAGAATTTTTAATTTCAATGCAAATTATTGATACCAAAAGACCGCAAAGCTCACAAACTTGGTCATTAAGTAATTGTGTGTTAGGGCTAGAAAAAATGGGTGGAGCCAACAACAGCCAAATACATACCCGGGCAACGCAGGGCAATCAGCTAGTAAAAGTATTAAAAAAAACACAGGATGTACCTGCAAATGAATATTACTTACCTACCTCACCATCAGTTCCTCTCAGGAGCTCAGAATTTTCTTCTAACAATGGTTCCATCCAGTTCTGACAAAATTTTGGCAGAAATGAAATATATCAGTTGCTGTCAGTTATAGATCAGTCGCTGTCAGTTACAACTGAAAGGACAACTTATGTGCAAGGTAATGTCCATACTTCCCTATGGCTCATGTGGGCTATATTGCAGTTTAACAGTGTGCTGACCCGGAATTTGTTACAGGGTCATCGCCATTTTTAAAGTAGTAGATGGAGAATTCCATCGATCCCAGTGGACAAACAGGAGAAAGAGATTGATGTGTATACTACACGGGAGGTAAGTATGACCTGTGTATGTTTTTTTTTACTTTTAATTTTTGGTTCAGGTTTGCTTTAAGGGACAGGAGGGGTTAATGGCTGCAATACTGTATGCAGTGCAGTCATTAACGCCTCCTGAGCCCCAAGTGCAGCCATTAACTTTGCTGGGTAGACTTATACTGGAGTCAACTTATACACGAGGTCGACTTGTATTCAAGTATATACGGTAGTAAAGCACTTTCCTGTTTACCTGCTAATACAGTGCTGTGCTGCAGCGCTAGTTTTAGTGAATCATTTTAATTTTAATTAAGGCTAAGTTTATGTCAATTGTTAATTTTTATGACTGCATTTAAAAACCTTTTTTTCATATTAATGAATTTTATAACCTTTTTTTTCTTCAGTCATATGATCGTTAATCTATTAATTATACTCTAAATGCTCTTTAAAGTTCTAACTCAAGGGTTTTTCTTCTTCATAAGGTAATGTATAATTCAAAATGTGGGGTTAAACTACAGGGCTACAGTATTAGTCATGATAGACGTCAATCAATATCACTCCTGCATACATGCATGTATAGCATACATAGGGCTTGATTCACAAAGCGGTGCTAACAGTTAGCACGCTGGTGAAAAGCCCTTTATCATGCCTAAACTCAGTTTAGGCATGATAAGTTTAGGTGTGATAAGTTTAGGTGTGATAAGTTTAGGCATGATAAGTTTAGGTGTGATAAGTTTAGGCATGCTAAGTTTAAGCGCCAACTGCGTTAGCACCGCAGTGCACAGCTGATCAAAAGCTTTACGCTAGCAAAGACTGGTGCACTTTGTATAAAGTTTAATGGCGCTGCTTTGCGTGCGGGACTTTGCAAGCGATCTAAACTTATCTAAACTTAGCATGCCTAAACTTATCACACCTAAACTTATCACACCTAAACTTATCACGCCTAAACTGGCTTTTCACCAGCATGGTGCAATGGTTATCATGCCTAAAGTCTTTTAGGCATGCTAACTGGGTTAGCACCGCTTTGTGAATCGAGCCCCTAGTGTGTTGATAGTCTATGCCTATAAGAATATCAAATAAATATCAAATATATTCTTAAACGATATTAATATATTTTTCTTTTAGTCATATTAATGGGCAGAGGTGGCTCACCTCTGCCCATTAATATGACTAAAAGAAAAATATATTAATATCGTTTAAGAATAAAACAACGATAGGTCACAATAAATAGGAAACTCCAGATTAAAGGCATGTGTTATTTTTCCTTGGCAATGCAAATGACGCACATGACCTTTAGAGGCATTGGTTGTAAGCCATCTGTATGTAATACTTCCCTAATCACGTGGCATATGGATGTAGCTATTATTTAGTATGGATTTGGTTTAGATATTTTACATAAACCAAGAAATGCTAAATATATAAATTTGTCTTCTTAAAGAGAATCTGTACTCTGAAATGCTTACAATATAAGCATACCATTCTATTCCTTATGTTCTCCTGGGCCCCTCTGTGCTGTTTCTGCCACTCCCTGCTACATTCCTGGCTTGTAATTGCCAATTTTAGGCAGTGTTTACAAACAAAAGACGTGGCTGCTAAAAGCTTGTGATAGGCTCAGATAAGCTTAGTCTGTGACTCATACAGAGCCTGCCGGGGGCGTGGGGAGGGTGTGTATAGCTTCTCCCTATCACAAGCAGAGCAGCACATTCCAGCCTGAGTGCCTGAGCAAGACAAAGCCGTCAGAGGAAAGAAGATTAGATTATATAACAGAGATAATACAGCCACTTTGCAACTAGGAAAGTGTGACGCTTGGTGGTGTATTCTCCACAGTCAGCATGCAACGCATGAGCTGGCGTGGAGGAGGTACACACACTAGCACCAGGAAACAGGCTATCCCTAGTATAGTGGAGGGGAGGACTGACTCCAATAGGAGATTGTGGCGCACAGAGCCGGTGCAGATCTGACAGCCACAAACAATGCTTTCGTTATAACGTCTCAGCGCAAAGTAGCGCTGAGCGCACAAACCAGAACTGAGGAGATCAGGACAGGTAGACAGAATGAACGCTTGCTAGCAAGCGGCTACTTAGCGACAGCAAGCGTCCAAAACCAGACAGACTGGAATGAGGCAGCCAATGCGCTGCGGCGATGGCGTGCCTCACAAAGACAGGACAGGACAGTCAGGAAACAGCAGGATTAAGATAGATGAACGTAACACAGATAAATATACAATAAGTATGTTTTCCTAGCGTATTACAATTACAGCTATCAATGAAACTATTTGTAACTTCTGACTAACATATGTATATATCGGCAATGAACCGATATATGACATAAGCAGGAACGCTGACTAGGACTGGAGTAATACAGGGGACAGGACTCAGAAGGATTCGCTATCTCTTCGCAGAGATGAACGCAATCCACAAACGGTAACAGAACAGGATTCAGAAGGCTTAGTTATCTCTTCGCAGAGATGAACGCAATCCACAAACAGTAACAGAACAGGATTCAGAAGGATTGGTTATCTCTTCGCAGAGATGAACGCAATCCACAAACAGAACCAGGAGCAGGGTAACTACCTCAGCACGGGTGGTCACGGTACGCGCAACCTACCAAAACGTGCTGGAAAGCTGACTAACTGCACACAGGATATAAACAGTTTGTGTACGTATACATCAGCGACACTGATGTATTAACGTAACACAAATACAAGGAAAATAATAAACGTGCTGGTATGCATATATATTGGCAATGAACCAATATATGATGCAAAGACCAGCAAAGTATCTTTATAACAAGAAACACGATCGGGGGCTAAAGCGACAGCAAGACTGGCTTACACTGAAGCTATGAAAAACCCAAGGAAACCCTGCAGGAAGCAGATCTTTATACTGAGGTCATCCAATGGGAGCAGACATGCAGATTCCCACACAGGTGAATGATAATCAGTCACAAGCTGACAGCAGGGAAAGACAGACAAAGCTATGCAACTTGCATGGAAATAGATCAGAACTGCCTGAGCTGCAGCACTACTACTTCCAGTAATAGCTGCTGCAGCAGCGATCATTACAGTACCCCCGCCTTTAAAAGCGGATTCCAGACGCTTTTCAAAACCGAAATTCCCAACAAAACAGTCTGACTGATAATTCATGATGACCGGGACAGCCCGGCAAGACCGAATTCCAGAATCAGTCCCCACAAGACTGGACCCATCAGAACCAGAACCTACAGAACCACGCCCATCAGTACCACAAGCCCCAGTGTGACACCCATCAGTACCATGATTTCCAGAAGAAAGCCCTCCGAAATTCCCTGAGCGATACCCACCGCCTTCCAGGAACCGTTCAGAAACGCCAAAGCCTTTGCAATGCCCACCGGTACTGTCTTTACCAACACAAAACCCACTGTTGAACCAGTCCAAGGCACCAGGACAGGTTTTCTCAGAGACCTCCCAGAACACCTTGAAGCTCCAAAGAGATCCCCATAGGTCAGAACGCCCCTTAGGCTCACATGGAGAACTATCAAGAACCCCTATGGAACCTAGGGCAATTCCCGAGTCAGGGCCACAAGGACAAACATCAAGATCAGGGCTTTCAGGGACCAGAACCATCTCTGGGCATGCAGGCAGACTGGCAACATCAGAACATGTTCCCACAAAGGAAGCATCAGAGCACGCTAACACCTTAGACACACTTGGGCATTCTGGCACACAAAGAACATCTGGGCACACCGGCACAAGAGAAACCTCTGGGCATGTCAAGGAACTGTGAGCCTCAGGGTCAGCCAAGACAGGACCAAAACCAGGACTGGCCAAAAAAAAATCATCATGACTAAACTTCGCAACCACTGGACTTTTACACGAGAATGCTGGATCAGACTTAGATGTCGCTGATTCCAGCAAAGTCAGTAACAAATCAGATTCAGGGGCACCAACAAAACAGGACAAATCTTCTGATGTATGCACTGAACCAGATAGGGACTCCACAACTACCTCTGGACTGGACAGAGACTCATTTAATACACTGGATTGGAGCTCATGAGGCGCTGCAGAACAAGTCAGTATTGCAGCAGCCCCCACTGGACTAGGCAAAACTGAGGAATTCCCTGGACAGGAAGGGGACTCTGGAACCTCTGCCACAGCGGCCAGAGAACTAGAATCTTTCAGGATACAGGGCTGGGTTTCAGGAACACTCATCAGACCGGACTGAAATTCTGAGATTTCTATTATTTTGACCAGAGAATCAGAATTATCCATGTTACAGGGCAAGACTTCTGAAACATTCAGAGGACAGGGCTGGAGTTCCTCGGCTGTTACAACACTGGAGAGGGACTCAACAACATTGGTTAAATCAGACTGTGTACAGGGCAAGGTATCTGACACACTTGCTGACGAGGACAATATTTCAATGGCTTCTGCTTTGCTGGGCAGAAATTCATCAAGTTTTATTAGAGCAGACTGTAATTCCAAAACAGCTGCTAGACAAGTGAATATTACTGCAACACCAACTGAGGTAAGCAGTGCTTCAGCCTCCTCTGCTAGAGGGTTTAAAGTATCCAAAATACTGGGTGAAGCATAAGACTCTGCGACCACAGCTTCACTGGACAGGATCACTGAACAGTCCATATTGCAGGGCAAAACCATGGAAGCACCTGCTGGACAGCATAATGATTCTGTGACCTGAGTTTCATTGGAGAGATCTACTGCACAATTCATGGTACAGGGCAAATTTATTGGAAAATTTTCTGAACAAGGTAATAATTCTGCGATTTCAGGTTCACATAGCAGATGCTCTGAGCTATTCACGAAACTAGAGCGAGGTGTAGAAACAGGAAGATCAAGACACAATGTTTGCGCATCTGCTGTATCAGACAGGAGTTGAACTTTATTAACACAGGTAATTTCTGCAGAAGTGTTTGCAGAGACAGGCAAGATTTTTCTGGTGTCTGTTTCACTAAACAAAGAGTCATGAGTACTGGCTAGGCTGGACTCGGAAGTCAGCAGGACCTCTGGATTCTCTGCTGAGAAATTTGCGCAGGGCAAGGTTAAGAATGTATCAGTGGCTTCTGTTTTACTGGGAAGTAACACTGAGTTATCCATGGTACAGGGTGGAATTGCAGGAACTTCAATTTCACACAAAAAGAGCTCCGAATCACCTGCTGAATCAGCCAAAGGTGCTGAAGCAGGCGGGTCAGAACGCCAAATTTGCGAATTCGGAGTCACAAAAAAATCATCCAAAATCAGTTCCCACACATCAATCAATGGAGCCACAAAGTCATACTCACACACACCAGTTTTTATTAGGTTATAGGCAGACTTAATGCATGCATTCAATACCAATTCACTTTTTGCACTGTAAAATTGACAAAATGAACTTGAATCATTCTTCCATTCATTGACCAGAGCTTCCATCTCTCCTTTCTCAAATGGAGGATTCCAAGCATACTTAACAGGCAGATCATGGTTTGCAGATATGATTGTAGCAGGGACATATATTGGGTTAATTAGCAGGTGATTGGCAGATTCCTTATTCCTAAGAATCTCCAATACCTGTAGCAAGTGCTGAACTGTAGTGTATGCAAACTTTCCTTGCTTTACAAATAAGTTGATTTGTTCAATACTCTGTAATATCTCATCATAATCATACTCAGATAATTCTTTTAAACAAAAATCTTTATTTTCCCTAGCCAGGGAGGAAAGTTCATTAGTAGTTTCATAAGTCCATTTAACTCCCCTGAAAGACAATTGCATTTCATTATCTGTTAATGGCAGAATCTCATTATAGGTCTCAGTCGCTAAGGATAACGACTCTGCAGATCGGACACGTTTCTTAGAACGTTTGCGTTTGGCCTTAGACCCTGCCGTTTTCCCTGCTGTTCTTGGTGATTTATTCAAGGCTGCAGGAAAATTATCAGTAACACTTTCTGCTTGCTGAACATTTTTGCAAGCAATTGAAGGAGTAGCTGATTGACCTGCTGCCAGGAGTTCATTAAGAGGAAAAGGCAATGGATCTATGCGCAACCAGTTATGGATCACAAACGCTAGAAATTCCAGTGGTCTCTCTTTCAAATTGGAATGATTGAGAACATCAAATGCCCACTGGAATAATTCCCCTTTAAACAAAATATAACTTAGTTGGAGTGCCCAGGTTGAAACAGGAGTCGCTTGGAGATCAGGATTGGTCAGGAACCTGGCACATTCAGAGAAAAACTCATTTTCTGTTTCAGAGCTAAGTTCTTCTAATTTCTTAAAGGAACAGGAACCATAATTAACAGTGTCATACTTTCTGGGAATCCCCCCCACAATGGGGATTGGTAATGGGGTTTTTCATAATGTGACGCTTGGTGGTGTATTCTCCACAGTCAGCATGCAACGCATGAGCTGGCGTGGAGGAGGTACACACACTAGCACCAGGAAACAGGCTATCCCTAGTATAGTGGAGGGGAGGACTGACTCCAATAGGAGATTGTGGCGCACAGAGCCGGTGCAGATCTGACAGCCACAAACAATGCTTTCGTTATAACGTCTCAGCGCAAAGTAGCGCTGAGCGCACAAACCAGAACTGAGGAGATCAGGACAGGTAGACAGAATGAACGCTTGCTAGCAAGTGGCTACTTAGCGACAGCAAGCGTCCAAAACCAGACAGACTGGAATGAGGCAGCCAATGCGCTGCGGCGATGGTGTGCCTCACAAAGACAGGACAGGACAGTCAGGAAACAGCAGGATTAAGATAGATGAACGTAACACAGATAAATATACAATAAGTATGTTTTCCTAGCGTATTACAATTACAGCTATCAATGAAACTATTTGTAACTTCTGACTAACATATGTATATATCGGCAATGAACCGATATATGACATAAGCAGGAACGCTGACTAGGACTGGAGTAATACAGGGGACAGGACTCAGAAGGATTCGCTATCTCTTCGCAGAGATGAACGCAATCCACAAACGGTAACAGAACAGGATTCAGAAGGATTCGTTATCTCTTCGCAGAGATGAACGCAATCCACAAACAGTAACAGAACAGGATTCAGAAGGATTCGTTATCTCTTCGCAGAGATGAACGCAATCCACAAACAGAACCAGGAGCAGGGTAACTACCTCAGCACGGGTGGTCACGGTACGCGCAACCTACCAAAACGTGCTGGAAAGCTGACTAACTGCACACAGGATATAAACAGTTTGTGTACGTATACATCAGCGACACTGATGTATTAACGTAACACAAATACAAGGAAAATAATAAACGTGCTGGTATGCATATATATTGGCAATGAACCAATATATGATGCAAAGACCAGCAAAGTATCTTTATAACAAGAAACACGATCGGGGGCTAAAGCGACAGCAAGACTGGCTTACACTGAAGCTATGAAAAACCCAAGGAAACCCTGCAGGAAGCAGATCTTTATACTGAGGTCATCCAATGGGAGCAGACATGCAGATTCCCACACAGGTGAATGATAATCAGTCACAAGCTGACAGCAGGGAAAGACAGACAAAGCTATGCAACTTGCATGGAAATAGATCAGAACTGCCTGAGCTGCAGCACTACTACTTCCAGTAATAGCTGCTGCAGCAGCGATCATTACAGAAAGGCTGCAGTAAGGCCCGGTTCACATTAGCGGTGGCCGTCCGGAATCGCCGTGCCGGAGCCGGACCGCTTGCAGAACGGACGGAACGGACGCACGGCAATAGCAATGAAAGCCTATGCGTCCGTTCACATGCGTCCGTTCTGCCGGATCGGAGCCGGACCGGATCCGGACCGGATCCGGACTTCGGCGTCCGTTCCAACATGCGCTATTTTTTGGTCCGGCTCCTCCGGCAGCCGTATCCGGGGCGGAGCCGGACTGCACCATCCGGCCAATACAAAGTAATGAGAACCGGAGAGCGCACAACACACTGGCTACAAAAACCGGACGTTCTACCCCACTTCCTATGCATTTTGGATGGGGACCACATGGAGTTCACAGAGTGGGGCAGCAGCGATTTCATGCTGGAGCTCTAGGCAGCAACATGTCTGATATAAGTCTGATAACGAGGAGGCGAACAACAGAGAATTCCCAGGTATACGAAAAATGCCTGGATCCATGGTCCCAACTGCAGTCTCTGTATCCACGGATGGTCTCCACACGTCCACCTGTCTCCAACAATGACCCCAGACCCTTCTGCTGACCTCCCAGACCCCAGGTATTTACAGGATGGTATCTCCTTGAGAAACCGGATCCGGACCGCAACCGTGTTCACACCGCACGGAAACCGGATGCAAACGGACCGGATCCGGACCGGATCCGGATAGGAACCGTGCGGATCAGGTCCGGTCTGGCTCCGGTGCGGTCCGGACATCCGGTGCGGTTTTGACAAAACCACAAGTGTGAACGGGGCCTAAGCCAGACCACATTCGAACAGGTATAGGAACTTATAGGATAGAAGAAATAAGGCTGAACATTTTGTTACAGAGTCTCTTTAAAACAAAGTTAAAAACAAAGTATGATTTAATTGATATAATGAATTGTATGTGTAGTACGATATTAAATTATTAGTCAAGAAAAGAGTCTCATATTTTTATTTTAACCTTCCTGGCGGTAAGCCCGAGCTGAGCTCGGGCTATGCCGCCGGAAGGCACCGCTCAGGCCCCGCTGGGCCGATTTGCATAATTTTTTTTTGCTGCACGCAGCTAGCACTTTGCTAGCTGCGTGCAGTGCCCGATCGCCGCCGCTACCCGCCGATCCGCCGCTATCCGTCGCGCCGCAGCCGCCCCCCCCCACCAGACCCCGTGCGCTGCCTGGCCAATCAGTGCCAGGCAGCTCTATGGGGTGGATAGGAATCCCCTTTGACGTCACGACGTCGATGACGTCGGTGACGTCATCCCGCCCCGTCGCCATGGCGACGGGGGAAGCCCTCCAGGAGATCCCGTTCTTTGAACGGGATCTCCTGATCGCCGGAGGCGATCGGAGGGGCTGGGGGGATGCCGCTGAGCAGCGGCTATCATGTAGCGAGACTTTGTCTCGCTACATGAAAAAAAAAAAAAAAAAAAAAAGATTTGCTGCCCCCTGGCGATTTTTTAGCAAACCGCCAGGAGGGTTAAGTTACATACCTTTTTTTTTCTTTATACATTGCATTATTCTGTCACAGTTGCGGTTTTAAAACTACACTCTGTCTTTTAAGCTATAAAACAAAGCAGAAATAATGATCCTTTGAATTTTCCTGCAGTAAAACCTTATCTCAAGCTGTCTCTCGCTATTTCTTGGTTGTTTAAGTGCTTCAGAAACAGGACTGTATTCAACCCAAGTTGTGTTGAAAGGACAACTAGACTGCCAGGAACAACTATAAGGGGAAAGGGGTATAACGATGAACCATGTCCCACTAGCAAAACTTTAATGGGGCTCCCTTTTGGCCCCCTTTCAGATCCATCTGACAAAGATCATAGTGAGGCCACCATGACCCTTCCCCCTCATAACAATACAGCCACACCGACTCCCTCCATCCATAGCAAGTGTGGCCACAGCATCACCTGCTCTGAAAGGGCAGCATTTGTATTGGAAGAAGGGGAGATAAAAAGTTGACTCCATTCACAGCCTTGGGTCCACTAGCAGCTGCAGCAGAGCTAGAACATGGGCACACAACTGCTGCCGGGCACCCATATCTCCTCTTGAGATGTGCTCCCCGCAGCCCCTGTAATTTTTTTTTTTTGGCAGCATAGCAACTCACCTGTCCCGGCTGGTGCTCTGCTCCATTAGTCCATGCTCCCAGTCTCCATCCTTTGCTGTCCATCTTCTCCAAGACCGGGCCCATGTTATTATGTAATGACAGGCAAGGATGAAGACAAGAGTGCATGGGTTAATGGAGCAGTGCGCTGGGACAGGTGGGTTGCTATCCTGACTCAAGGAGGGAGATCTGGGGGGGGGGGGGCAGCTCGGGTGGCAGAAATTACTGTGGAGGGGTGTCAGGGGGAAGAGGTTGAGGCTTGTCAGTTACATTTGCCCATGGGAGGCCGTGAGCAGCAGAGGGTGCTCTTCCAGTCGTTATGCCACTAAGGGTCACTGGATCAATTTCTGCCAAGATGGTTTCTCTCTGCATGGAGTTGGTTTATTTGGGATTTAGTTGGCTGGGGAAAAAACTATTTTCTCCACCACAAAAATATGCAAAATATATAATAGAAGAACTGGATTGTGAGGGTTGCTTTTGAAGACTTAGTGACAGGTGTAGACGTGAATATTTTTATATAGTCTGTGCGGTAAAAAAGCATAATATGCAAGTGATATGTAAAGACAATAAATAAAAATCTGCACAGACATGTGACAGAAATGTTGAGCGCTTGGCTCTGCCCGCCAGAAAATGAACATCTTTAGCTGCGAACGCTCCAGACATCCTTTTTTTTTCCAGGCTTGATGAGCTGCAAAAAGTGATTTGATTTGTTTCCACGCATCCTCTCTTTGAAGAGCTGTTTAGTTATGAATTGGGCAAATCCTAAATCAGTTTCCTGTGGTGCTGATGGTTTATGGTCGATTTTCCTCGCTATAATGTTTCATCATCATTACTTACACTACATTGTCATAGTTAGAATAATTGTGATTTGCAAATGGAACGGAACCAGCGAATGTTCATTTCAATGGTGCAAACAGAGAGACTGGTCTCAGCATACATTGCAAGATTGTGACAATCAATTTAAGAGTAGATCAGTATTGTTTTCTGCGTTGAGGAAATGTAGATCTTTTTCAGTTTGTGGTTATCATGTATTGGCAAATTTGTGTACATAAATGCGTGCACGTAATAGGGGTGCAGGTAAAAATGGTCGCCCATTTTCATTAATAAAATTATTGTTAAAATCTACTGATAGTCTTTGATTTTAAAGTGAAAATAGTTTAAATTATCGTAATAAAACATTAGCGATATTTTACTACAACTTAACCTAACCTTAAAACCCTCCCCCCAACGTTTGCCTAATCGTTAAACCACCCTTTCTCCTGATACCTAACCCTAAAACCACCCTTCCTGATAACTAACCCTAACCCCACCCCACCCTTCTTGATGCCAAACACTAAAACCACCCTTCCTGAAAACTAACCCTAAACCCCCCCCTTCCCCCCTCTTGATGCCTAACACTAAAACCACCCTTGCTGACACCTAACTCCTCTTCTTGTTGCCTAATCCTAAGACCCTCCTACATCGATGCCTAACCCTTTAACCCCCCTTCTTGATGCCTTACACTAAACCCCCCTTTTTGACACATAACTCTAAAACACCCCCTTCTTGACCCCAGACACTAAAACCACCCTTCCTGACACCTAACCCTTAAAACCCCCTTCTTGATGTCTAAACCTAGGACCCCATTCCTGATGCCTAACCCTAAAACTCCCCTTCTTGATGCCTAATAGTGATGATCATTATCAGCTAAATACGATTACGTGAAATTTCGCATTGATTATTTCAATTATGCCAATATTTAATTACTATTTGTAAACTCAATTGATTTTGTGTAATCATTTGCAATTTTTATGTAATTTTCATGTAATTTGTTGTTGACTTTAGCGTTGAATTGCAAATTCCCCATCCATGCTATCCCCACCAAAATTGCTGTATATGTTAAGGAGAATAGTGGGTACAAGTTGAAAAAACAAACAAAAACAAAACATTTTTTTAAGAAAGACCTTGTGGTTTTTGAGAAAATGTAAAAATAATTTTAAAAATGCAAAGGAAAAATGTTTTTTAAACTCAGAAAAATGTTTAAAAAACATTTTCCTTTGCATTTTTTAAATCAATCTTCTCAAAAAGTACAAAGTATTTTTGAAAAAAAAATGTTTTTGACTTGTCCTCAATATTCTCCTTCAAATAAGTAAAACGTTTGATGGCAATAGAATGTATGGGGGCTTTGCTTTAACCGCTACAGTCAGCACAAAATTAGGTGAAAATTATGCGACATTACAAATGATTACAATTACAGATGAAATGAATCACTCTGATTTTCCTCCAAATTTTTCGTATTTGTGAATTTTAATGCGAAATTACATGTTTGAGAAATATGTGCTCATCACTAATGCCTAACCTTAAAACCCCCTTTCCTGATACCTAACCCTAAAACCCCCCTTCTTTATGCCTATTCCTAAACCTCCCCCTTCCTGCTACCTAACCCTAAAGTTACCCTTCCTAACCTTATAATGTTCAAAATGATGCATTTCAAAACAATAATTTTCAAAAATGAATAATTTGTAAGTACAAAACATTAAAAATGTCAAAAACTAGAACATTCTTATTTTCAAAACGATTATTATCGCATGTGCAAATTTCTGCTTTTGGCACCTAATAACTGATATTGCATTAGAGTCTATGGGTGCCTAAACCGCACATTAGCCACAGGCGCCCACATTTCCTGCTTCCTTTAGAATGTCATGAAACGAGTATGTTCAGTCACTATTCAGTCATGTCTGACTCTTTGCGACCCCATGGACCACAACACACCAGGCCCCTCTATCTTCTACTGCCTGTATGCTTTATGTTTGCAGCTTCCACGCTAATATACAGCCAAATCATTCTCTGTCGTCCTCTTTTCCTTTTGCCCTCAATCTTTCCCAGCATCAGGGTCTCCTCCGAGGAGTCCAGCCTTTCCTATTGTGTGTCCAAAGTATTTCAGCTTAATTTCAGCATTGCTTCTTCTAATGAAGATTCAGAGTTAAGGTTTGACTGATTGGATCTTCTTGCAGTCCAAGGGACTTTGTGCACTGATCATTGTCCCTATGGCCAGATTTGAGGCAAGGCCACAAAGGCCATGGCCTAGGGCACAAGGAAGCAAGGGGTGAGAAGTGGGCTGGCACATTTAGGAAGTTAAACTACCAAACATGTAAACCACAGTGGTCACATTCCCTGTCTGTGGCCACCCTGCTTCCACAGGGCAGAGTAGCTGAGCAAAGCACAGGATGAGGGAAACTCAGGACAGGGGAACATAGGGCGGGGGTGTTTAAGAACAGTGGAGACACAGCGGGGTGGAGTTGACAGTGGGCCCTTGGGCAGTAAAATGTACATATCCGGCCGATTGTCTCTCCACCCATCTGCACTGCAACAGAAAGCATTGCTAGTCTGAAGGCTAGGTATGTGTCTGTACAACGATTTTTTGTCCAAGGGATAATTTCCTGATCCCTGGTGGGAAAAAATAATTGCATCTGTGTATATCTTCCAAAGTTTGCAGAAAGGCTAGAACTGGTACAGGTAGCCATATAAACTTCGCATGAGTGCGTTCATACAGTGCCTCCGCGATAAGCAGCCTTAACGTACTACACAGACACAGCTGTACATAGTGCAGACTCAGTTTAGCCACTTTTCTGCACAGTGGAGAGCCGACCAAAGGGACATATCCAGAAAGCTTTTGTCAGATATGTTGAGAAGGTTGAGGAAAGGCCTAATAAAATTCCACATTTTGGGGGTGTGGAGGAATAATAGTACAATGCAGGGCAAAATGTAAATGTGCAACAAGATGAAGTTGTTCAAGGGCATTTCTTCCAAAGGACAGTTCAGAAGGGAACAGCTGAAGCCAGTGAAATGGGTAATTGTATCCCTCTGACAGAAAAGATTATACAGGGAAAAATCTGTACAGAACGAGAGAACAAGAATGGAGATTAACATGCGATCCCAATTACAGCTCTCACACCTGCCACAAGAATAACCTCTCCTGTGAGCATCTTATTCATTACTGGAAAATCTTGCCTGACCGTGACAAACTGTCTACATGCTCATCAGCTGCTGCCGAATGGGACCTTCAAGCCGAGATTGCATTCAGCCAGTACAAAATGCAGTGTGAACCAATGTTATACATACCGCCACGGTTACAGGAGCTTGTATAAGGGCCATGCTGACTAAGGTGAGGGATGATAGCTGGAGAAGCTGTCCTGCTATTTCTGGGGTGCTGATTTTATTTTTGCTCTTTTCAGCTTGGACACCTTGTGGAGATGTGCGGTACCACACTCAGAAACTGAAAAATAACATCTCTACATAGGTACCTGGCAGCCAAAAGCATAGCATAATACAAATAATGTTTATTAAATGATCGTTACTCAAAGCTCATAAGAAACAATCATGGAAAAAGTGTAGCAATTTTTTAACTACTCACTCCGGCTGATTTAGTTCCATTTTTTTTATTGGTAACTTTGGCAGGACCCTGTGGTTTTTTTTTTGTTTTGTTTGTTTGGGGGGGGGGGGGGGGTAGATTTAGGGGCCCATACACTGAACGATTTCAGCCATCGATCGACGGACAAATCGGCTAGAAATCGATACGGCAGGAAGCATGATCAATCAGTCGATCGATTTCCGTCCGATTTCAATCGATTTGCTCGATCGCTCCGGATGGAAAATCTAGGTTGCTGGCAGCAGATGGATGGCCCATAGAATTGCATTGATAGAATGGTCTAATAATGCATTTCGATCGATTTTCAACAGATTTTATTCTGAAATCTATTAGAAATCTGTTCCTAGTGTGTGGCACACATCAGATATATTCCTGTCAGATTCAACTTGACAGGCATCTGACAGGAATCTATCTAATGGTCGAATCTGCTGCAAATCTATAAGTGTATGGCTACCTTTACTCAGGCAAGCTTAGTCCCTGTGCTTTTTATTGGTCCTTCCATCAGATTTAGTTCCTGTATTTTTTATTGGTTACTCAGACAGGTTTAAGGTGGCCATACACTTATAGATTTGCAGCAGATTCACCCATCAGAAAGATTTCTGTCAGATGCCCGTCAAGTCAAATCTGACAGGAATCTATCTACAGACGAAAGAAAAAAGGTGGGCACGCACATCCAATGCAATGCAATTCCGTTAATTATCTTCAAATTTAAAAATTACAGGCTATGGTACTGTATCCAAGGAGAAGTACAAGTCTTTAGGGGGGTCAACAGCTGTTTCATGCCATAGTGTTGTGGCGCTTCATCAGGACATCTGAGCAGAGTAAGTAATCCCCTTAAATACAAGCTGTATTACAAATTTGCATAATCTAATCCATTACCTACCCCTGAAAATGCAAAGCAGGCTGCAGGTGAGCGTCCCCCGGTCTAGAATCTTCTACAATATACTGTGCACCCAACATGATATATCATATAGATCCACCAATACATCCACATGGATCCACCGTTCTTGTCGTCAGTGTTGCCTGTTGCTGCAAAGAGATTGGCTCATAGTGATCACAGGGTTAAGAGCCAATGAAATCGGCCCCTGACCTGCTCCCAGAGGTCTGCCATCATAGAGACGGGGCATGTTGCGATGGGAGGAGAGCAGCACGATCAGTGGTAGCGGCACGTCCATGCAGAGCGGTAATGGAAATCTATGCCCTGCCAGGAATAAGCAGCCATATACAGGGCATAGATTTCAATTACCGCGTTCCGGAACCAGTTACACCTGTTCTTTCTCTGCCATATGACTGCTGTTGCACTTTAAAGGGATACTGTAGGGGGGTCGGGGGAAAATGAGCTGAACTTACCCAGGGCTTCTAATGGTCCCCCGCAGACATCCTGTGTTGGCGCAGCCACTCCCCAATGCTCCGGCCCCGCCTCCGGTTCACTTCTGGAATTTCTGACTTTAAAGTCGGAAAACCACTGTGCCTGTGTTGCCGTGTCCTCGATCCCACTGATGTCATCAAGAGTGCACAGCGCAGTCCCAGTATGGTCTGTGTCTGCGCAGTACACTCCTGGTGACATCAGCGGGAGCGAGGACACGGGCGTGCAGGCGCAGTGGATTTCTGACGTTAAAGTCAGAAATTCCAGAAGTGAACTGGAGGCGGTGCCGGAGCATCGGTGAGTGGCTGCGCGGCCACAGGATGTCTGCGGGGGACCATTAGAAGCCCCGGGTAAGTTCAACTCATTTTCCCCCGACCCACCTACAGTATCCCTTTAAGTATTAAATGGACATGAAATACGGTAAATGCGGTCTCTTTTTAGCTTACAGTACAAGTAGTCAACACCAGACATACATTGAATCTAATCAATGAATCCCGCTTATCTCTGAGCACTGACTCTCCCTTCATTTCACACCAGGAAAGGAATGCATAAAACAGAACGCTTAGAGAAAGCGGTGAACGAATTGACGTTACATTGCTGTATCCACAAATACAAGTCTACCATTTTATTCAGCATTAATAATTCACTGACTATAGACCTTTAACCCCGCGAATGTCCGCCTCTCTCCTATAAATGTCAGAACACTTGTTTGCATCGACACAGAATTCACAGAACACGAGGCTGTTCTTTCCTCTGATTCCAAAGCTGCCCAGAAATAGTTACTGGAATATTTATAAAGAGCAGTGCATACATTTTACATGAGATGAGGAGACAAACGGTTAATGAGTCGCCAGGAATTTCCAGAAAATAGGTGCTGGCACAGGAAAGATTACTGTGATTCATATAATATAATGATAGCCAGAGCCGTCTCTGTCATTAGGCAACTCTAAATTTTGGCCTAGAGCGCCGTGAGTGGAAGTGGGCGCTCTTTCGCCGCGCTGTGTGTGTGTTTATTTATTTTTTTTCACTATCAGGTCGGCTGTGACAGGCAGCTCAGCCTGTGCCTGGTGCCGCCTACTGGTCCGCCCCCTTCCTCTCCCTTCAGAGCGAGCAGCCGGCTGTGACAGGCAGCTCAGCCTGTGCCTGGTGCCGCCTACTGGTCCGCCCCCACTACCTCTCTGTGCAGAGCGAGCGGCCGCACGCTAGTTCGTCTATACGTGCGGCGCCGCCCCTACCTCCGCCCTCCGCCTGTCACACGTGCTTGAAGGCCCCGTGTGACGCACCAGGGACCAGTGCCACCGCCGGCTGGCTACAGGAGACTTCAAGGCACCGTGTGACGCACCAGGGACCAGTGCCACCGCCGGCTGGCTACAGGAGACTTCTGCAGGTGAGTAAATGCTGCCCACATTAGCATAATTTACTGGTGATTATCTCCTTATCTCCTACGATTATCTCCTGGTGAACGCTGGCCGCATTACGATTATCTCCTGGTGAACGCTGGCCGCATTACGATTATCTCCTGGTGAACGCTGGCCGCATTACGATTATCTCCTGGTGAACGCTGGCCGCATTACGATTATTTCCTGGTGAACGCTGGCCGCATTACGATTATTTCCTGGGGAACGCTGGCCGCATTACGATTATTTCCTGGTGAACGCTGGCCGCATTACGATTATTTCCTGGTGAACGCTGGCCGCATTACGATTATTTCCTGGTGAACGCTGGCCGCATTACGATTATTTCCTGGTGAACGCTGGCCGCATTACGATTATTTCCTGGTAAACGCTGGCCGCATTACGATTATTTTCTGGTGAACGCTGGCTGCATTACGATTATTTCCTGGTGAACGCTGGCCGCATTACGATTATTTCCTGGTGAACGCTGGCTGCATTACGATTATTTTCTGGTGAACGCTGGCCACATTACAATTATTTTCTGGTGAACGCTGGCCACATTACGATTATTTTCTGGTGATAGCTGGCCACATTACGATCATTTTCTAGTGAACGCTGGCCACATTACAATTATTTTCTGGTGAACGCTGGTCACATTACGATCATTTTCTGGGGAACGTTGACCACATTACGATCATTTCCTGGGGAACGTTGGCCACATTACGATCATTTTCTGGGGAACGCTGGTCACATTACGATTATTTCCTGGGGAACGTTGGCCACATTATGATTATTTCCTGGGGAACGCTGGCCACATTACGATTATTTCCTGGGGAGCGCTGGCCACATTGCAATCATTTCCTGGGGAACGTTGGCCACATTACGATCATTTTCTGGGGAACGTTGGCCACATTACGATTATTTCCTGGGGAACGCTGGCCACATTACTATTAATTCCTGGAGAACGCTGGCCACATTACGATTATTTTCTGGGGAACGCTGGCCACATTACGATTATTCTATGGTGAATCATTGCTGCATTATAATTATTTTATAGTGAATCATTGCTGCGTTATGGTTATTTTCTGGGGAAAGTCTGCCGCATTACTTTTATCTTATGGTGAATCTTTGCTGCGTTACGATTATTTGCAGCAGGGGGGCACCACACGGGGAGGGGGGCGCCACCGGCATTCTCGCCTGGAGTGACAAAATGGCTAGAGACGCCCCTGATGATAGCACTTGCAGGGCCGGAGCTACCATAGGAAAAAATGGGCAATTGCCCCAGAGCCTGTAAGGGCCCCCAAGGTGTTCCTGCTCCATCTTAACTGTTGCTTCCCAGGGACTCTGCAGAGTATTTGGCAGAGTAGCGTCTCATCTGTGCTGGTGGGCAGGTGAGACACACACTACACTGACATAGACACTGCAGAGGTCCTAGGGGGCACAGTTAAGTTGGAAGGTGATTGGGGGAGGGTGGGCAGCCAGCTCAGGGGCCCAGGAGGAAAATTTGGCTGCAACAAAGGGCCCCTAATTACGCTTTTTGGTCTGGGGGTGTCTGTTGGGGGACCCCCAGGCTAACTTTGCCCTAGGGCCCAATTGTTACTTGAACCGGCCCTGAGCACTTGTTTACCCAGCACTTCAGACACACACTCAGTTTTCTTTCTTCATGTAGGGTACGGACACACTAGTTATCTTCGTGCTATAGGGCAGTAGAAAAAAAAAGTATTATTGTCAGTGGTGAGACGAAATTTGGCATATGCAAAATTTCGCATCGAAAATTCGCAATTATGCATCGTAATGTAATAGTAATTTTGCGTAATTTTTCGCATAATTTTTGTGACATTTTGCATACTTTTGTGCCAACTTTAGTGGTTAATAGCAAAGTGCCCATACATGCTATTAACAACAAAATTGCTACATATGTTAAGGGGAATAGTGGGTACAAAAAATAAAATAATTTTTCAAAAGACCTTGTAGTTTTTCAGAAAATCGATTTTAAATATGCAAATAAAAATGGTTTTTACACTGTCATTTTTAGTTTAAAAACTTTTCTTTGCATATTTAAAATTGATTTTCTCAAAAACTGCAAGGTGTCAGGTATAGCAGTATTACCTCACCAGCAGAGAGTGCTGCGGCCGCGCTTCCGCGTCTGACGTCACTCTGGCGGCGGCCGCATCCTCTCAGACATCTTGCACAGCCCCTGGCAGGACAGGTCTCTCATCTGCACATCACATTAGGTCAGCACGCTCGCGGGCGGGGCGGCAGGTCCTTTATAATCTGAGGAGACGGGTCAGCTGATCTTGCGCTCAGCTGACACCAACCTGCCAAACACACGCTGCTGATTGGTTCAGCCCTCTGGGCAGGCGACTTGGATTTGCTTTCTGTATTTAAGCTGGGAGATGTCATTTGCTCATTGTTTGTTGTTGCTAATACTTCGTGCTAGCTCTCAGACCTTTGATAGCTGTAATCAGTAGTGAAAAACATACCAATTGTATTTATCTGTGTATCAATCTTTGCCTGCCTTGACTATTATTTCTGCCTAGTGATTCTGTACCTCTGCCCATCTGATCTTGTTGCTTGAACTTCACTCTGATTCTGCTTGTCGATTCTGTACCTTGTCTGCCCGTCTGTTGCCTACCTGATCTGTCTGACTATTCTCTCTCATCAGTGGGTCCTCGCCACAGTGGAGTTACCGCTGTGGTTCTTTCTGTAACCTCCATCGCCACTGGTGAGGCTACCGCTGAAATTCTATCAGTAACTTACTGTTTGCACCAATCACTACACTCTGTGCAATAAAGCTGGTGACTTCTGTCACGTCTTACACACTACTTGCTTACTATATTTGTATTATTGGTTATTCTGCAGATCACCATATAATCAGATATAGTATCTGTATTATTGGTGATACTGCAGATCACCACATAATCAGAAATCTGTTATCCTGCTGACACTAATTGTTACATAAGGTCTTTTTGGACAATTCTTTTTTTTGAATTGTACCCACTATGCTCCTTCACATATGTAGCAATTTTGGTGTCAATCGTGAAATTTAATGTGAAATTACGAATGACTATACAAAATCAATTAAATGTACAAATTGTAATTACGTATAGGGGAAATAGCAAAAATGTATGTGAAAATTAACATACTCATAATTAGCTGATTACGATCATCACTAATTATTGTTGTTTTTTATTTATATAGCGCCAACATTTTACATAGCACTGTACAAAGTATAAACAAACAGGACCAGTTCTAGACTTTTTGCTGCCTGAGGCAAACTTGTAAGGATGCCCCCCCCCCCCCTTCCCAAGCTGGAATGATCGCACAGCACCCGACAATTTGCACCGCATGTTATAGCTGCGTTGAGCCCCCCCCCCCCAAAAAAACCTCAGTATAGGTAGGTAGCCAGGTATAGGTGCCCCCAGTATTGGTAGCTAGGTACAATTTCCCCCACTATAGGTTAGCCAGCCTTCACTTCCTGTTTCTGCCTGTGCTGCCCCCAGACTTCTGCCGCCTGAGGAAGTTGCCTCACTTGACATCATGGGTGGACCGGGCCTGAAAACAAATAGTGGGGGCATAGATGCATAAGGCATTTAATACACTGTACAATCAGGACATCTAGCAATACATACAAGTGCAAGTTCATAAGCCCTCCCCAGAAAATAAGCCCTAGCTTTAGATCTGTAGAAAACCTGATTCTATGTTAGTGTATGGAGAGGTGTGCAGTCTCATACCGCACCTCTTGTAGCTGCATCCCCCCAGTTCACCTGTAAACGGCTCCAGTATCCTAACATGGCTATCTCCAATACAGGTTAACTAGGAGTTACAGATTGCCCAGCAAGTTCATAGTGAACTAGAAACCCTAGGAGTGTGAAAGGGGCTAAAAAGTTTGCCTTCTTGAAACAGAAGGTATTTGTGATGATTCAGGTTGGAGTGAGAATATGAGCTCTCCCACAATGCATCAATGCTGAATATGCAAATAGTCCCTATAGCTAAACACAACTCCAGATGCTCTGGAATGCAATGACGTGTAGAGATGGCCCAAACGGTTCGCCGGAGAACTTGTTCGTGCAAACTTAGCTGGTTCGAGTTCACGGTGAACTGCGAACACTTAGCGAGTTTGACCCGCCCCCTATACTACATCATTGGGCTAAACTTTGACCCTCTACATCGCAGTCAGCAGACACATGGCAGCCAATCAGGCTGCACTCCCTCCTGGAGCCCCCCTCACCCTTATAAAAGGCAACAGCTTTGGCAATGTTCTCACTCTGTGTGCTGCTGTATTAGTGAGAGAAGGGAGAGACATTGGAGAGATAGGGAAAGCCATAGGTAGGAGGTCTGTTAGGTTGATCCTTGCTGATATTTGTTGATGAAAAGCACCCCAAAACTGCTCTTTTGAGAGCTAATGTTCTTCTGATGTGTTTTTTTTTGTGTGTGTGTGCGCCACTGACACTGCATATACAGCCCTGTCTGTCGCAGCTGGCCCTTGCTAATTGCTGTCGTCTTCCAGGCCCAGCACATTCAGTGCTTTCACTGACTCTGTGTGACTGCACTTTGTATTACCACCAGCAGGTTACTGCCTCTGTGTGACTGCACTTTGTATTACCACCAGCAGGTCACTGCCTCTGTGTGACTGCACTTTGTATACCACCAGCAGGTTAAAAAAATTTTCAGTACCTCACCTTTATCAAAATGAATGAGGCATGGATCCCGGAGGCCTACTGTCTGCCCAAAGACTAAGTCAGTCCCCACACACAGCATCTCTGCCTGCACGCCATGTGACTGCCTGCCCCATGACTAAGTCAGGCCCCACACAGCATCTCTGCCTGCCGGCTGCTGCTGCCTGCCCCAAGACTAAGTCAGTCCCCACACAGCATCTCTGCCTGCAGGCCACTTGACTGCCTTCTCCGCCACCACCAACAGGGTCCAGACCAGGACTCCAGGTGGATTCCTGAATTTAGCAGCGGCCGCTAACAAAAACAATAATATTTTTTTCTGGTGTGTGTACATGCCTTCTTAATTTTTCTGGCTGCACTGCAGCTGCAACAACAAAACAAAAGGCATATACTGTACATGTGCCACTCCCCCTTTGTGATCGTTACCTTGCCGCGGTGAAGGGGCTTGCGTATCACAATGAAACAATGACCGGCTATATGAGTGTGTTGGGGGGCACACCTGACCCAAGATAATAGATTGCTTGGTTGTTATAGGTTGTTGCTTCATTGTGGACTGTTGTTCTGTCTTTGAGCTACCTCAGCCTGGCGACCATATGGGCTTGAAAATCGCCATCGTGTGCACCAGTCCAGCACGGCCGTCACTACACAAACAGCTGTTTGCGGTGCGTTACACAGTGAGTTTGGTCTATCAGTGTGAAGCAGTACACTACTTACACTACCTACTGATCCATGTATACACACTCAAGATGTTTTTAAGCACTTTGGACCTCCAATTTAGCAATGCAATGTAATTTCTGCCTTTTAGGGATTATAACCCTGCTGTGCGTCAAATCCGTAATTTTCCCCGGGACTTTTGGCATGTATCCCACTGCGCCATGCCCCCCTCCAGGTGTTAGACCCCTTGAAACATCTTTTCCATCACTTTTGTGGCCAGAAACAGTGTTTGTAGTTTTTCAAGTTCGCCTGCCCATTGAAGTCTATTGCGGTTTAAAAATTTGCAGGTTCGCAAACTTTTTCGGAAGTTCGAGTTCGAGGATCGCGAACCGAAAATCAGAGGTTCGAGCCATCTCTAATGATGTGTCAGCTTGTTAATATTTACAGAGCCAAATTAATCCAATATCCATACTGTACAGACTGTTTTAGCCTGGTTGGTCCTCATCAATGCATGGCTTGGATTATAATTTTATGGTCTGAAAAATATGGTACTCAAGACTTTCCTTTTCTCTGAGATTTCTTTTTTTTTTTTTTAAGCCAGTTTTAAAGAGGAACTCCAGTGAAAATAATGTAGTAAAAAAAGTGCTTCATTTTTTACCATAATTATGTATAAATGATTTAGTCAGTGTTTTCCCATTGTAAAATCTTTCCTCTCCCCGATTTACATTCTGACATTTATTACATGGTGACATTTTTACTGTGGGCAGGTTATGTAGCTGCTCCTAGCTGTTTTGGCTGTTAGAGACAGCTGTAAACAGCTAATTCCTGTCTGTGAACCTTGTTACATTGTGGCAAACTGCCAAAAGTACCGCGGTACTCAGAGCTTCTTGTGGGAGGGGTTTCAGCACAAAATCAGTCATACAGCGCCCCCTGATGGTCTGTTTGTGAAAAGCATTATATTTCTCATGTAAAAGGGGGTATCAGCTACTGATTGGGATAAAGTTCAATTCTAGGTTGGAGTTTCTCTTTAAGATTTTTTTTTATTATTAATTCAGGATCCAGTATTGGCTATTGTTCGTGGTGCAGTATCTGAACAGGTTAAAAGTTAAAGGGACTCCGAGCACCTCTCATGGGCATGCCTTTAATATTCCGGCCAGTACTGCAAAGTACTTAAAGATGCACACCTTTCTGTAGCCTGTGCTCTCCACTTTTATTTGATGCCTGAATGCCATTCTACAACAAATAGCTGTCGTTCCATTTCAATTTAAAAATTGTGGCTGCCATCATGGCTATGTTATAACTTCCGGGACACCCCTGTCTTCTCTGTTAGAGAAATGCATCACTGAATGAAGCAGGAAGAGGAAGTGACACGCATGGCCATTGCAAGAGGCTCCTCCAGCGGGGTCATAGCATGATTTTGTTGGACGTTGTCTGGCTTAAAGTGAACCTAAAGTCACAAAAAAAATGAGATGAACTCACCTGGGGCTTCCCTCAGCCCCCTGCCGACGATCGGTGCCCTCGCAGCCCCACTCCGATGGCCCAGGACCCGCCGGCGAACACTTCCGGTTTGGCCGTCACCGGCCGACAGGCATGGGAACGTGAGTGATTGTTCGCGTTCCCAGCCTGTATATCGCCCCCTATGCTGCTATTGCGAACTAATGGCGAATACCCCCCCACCCCCCTCCCCCCCCCAAGCGTGGCCAGCGCTGGGGAGAGCCGTCCGCACCCACCTCCTAATATTAAAAACAGCCACTTACCTTAACGTCCATTGGGTTCTGCTACATGCGCATTAATTTTCTCATGGAAAGCATTTTGTGCAGTTTGTATCCTTTGGAGGCAGGTGGTGGATGGCTTGCTCCGGTGGTGTGAACCCTGGAGTGAGTGCGCCTGTCCCCCCCCCCCCCCTCTGGAGTGCTGTATGTGAGCCAGCCCTGAGCTCTAAAGCTCGGGGTGACCCATGCTTCTCTCCTTTCTCATGTGGTGCCCCCAAATTAATGCGCATGTAGCAGAACGCAATGGACGTTAAGGTAAGAGCCTGTTTTTAATATTGGGAGGTGGGTGCAGACGGCTCTCCCCGGCGCTGGCCACACTTGGGGGGGGTCATCCACGCCACCCAGCCTCCCCTTCCGGGGTGCCGCTGTGGTTTCCAGGCAGTGAGAGAGCCTGAGACCCTGCGGTCCCCCCTGTTGTATAAAAAGGGGGCATTGGGAATCCTCCCCGTGGGGCTCCTGGAGGCCTGGAGCACACCAAAAACTGCTAGCAGATCCGCAAAATGCTAGCAGATTTTGAAATGCTTTTTCTTATTTTTCTGTAGCATTTCACCTAGCATTTTGCGGTTTTGTAAAGCGTTTTTGGTGTAGTAGATTTCATATATTGTTACAGTAAAGCTGTTACTGAACAGCTTCTGTAACAAAAACGCCTGCAAAACCGCTCTGAACTGCCGTTTTTCAGAGCGGTTTGCGTTTTTCCTATACTTTACATTGGAGGCAGAAACGCCTCCGCAATCCAAAAAATGCCTCACCTCGTGAGTATGCGTTTCAGCAAAACGCCTCCCGCTCTGGTGTGCACCAGCCCATTGAAATACATTACCCAAGCGTATCCACAGCCGCAAGTGGATCGCAAAACGCTGCCGAACCGCTCTGGTGTGCACTAAGCCGGATAGTGCTAATGTAGCATGTAGCAGGGTGACTGCTTTGTGGTATTGGTTTGTGCATGCATTTGCATGAGCATTGCCTCATGAATAGCCAATTAGGCCAGATTTGCAATGTCAGACTTGCTAGGGTAAGGCCTCTTTTCCATGGACTGTGAATAGGCAGTGAAATGGCTCTCAAACTCTCACAACTGCTCACTGCTGCCTGGTAACTGCTCGCTGCTGCCTGGTAACTGCTTGCTGCTGCCTGATAACTGCTTGCTGCTGCCTGGTAACTGTTTGTTGCTGCCTGGTATCTGCTCACTGCTGCCTGGTAACTGCTTGCTGAGCACACAGCTCAAAAGTCCGTGGAAAAGAGGCCTTAAACTTGGTGTTTGAGCACGCATACATTTTCTCATGCAAAGTACTTCTTCTTCTTGTTTGAAGGTTGAGGCACTTAGTCTATTATATATATAGATCCAACATTTTCTAGCTTCCATTTTTTTTTTCTTCTTTTCTTTTTTCCCCGCTACAAATCCTCACCTCTACTATTCTTATTCTTTAAGAGTTCTCTGGGCAGAATAGCTATTTAATAGATATGCAAATAAAATTACTCATTGCCCATTACTGTGTGGCCATCTTTTCTGCTGAGTTTTATTTCAGTAATGTTTATTATAATGTTATAGTTAATTTGCTCACTCAAATTTTGATCATTAAATCTGTTATAAGATTTTATAATGGAATGTTGTTGAACGTTAATAATAAAAAAAGAATAATAAACAACTTAAAAAAAAAGATAAAAATGAAATAGAAATATAACACTAAATGAAAGGGTGTCTGCTCATGTGTTTACTCTGTAGTCATTAACATTTTTTTTTATTTTTTTATTTTTCCTCATACAGTAAAAGCAAATACGACTAAGTACTGCTGTGTGATTTTTCTTCTTTCCCTTTGTTAAAAAAAAAAAAAAAGCTGCTGGGATAAAACTATGTAGATTTTGAATTTTCAGGGCATGCCGTATTTGCATTTTACTATAGCAGAGATGGATAACGTTGACAAAGTAAAGGAAAGACAAATCTGAGATTTGTTAGGTAGGTTCAAAACGCAGATTTCAGACTTCACTGTAGCTTTACTGTATTACTGGATTCGTATTCAGATATGTAGGCTAAGAATGTATGCATTGTATACAAATTCCCCAGATCTTTTGAAAACTATGGATTGGGGTTACTATGCAGTTGTCTTCTTAAAGTGCCCCTGTTTTAAATCACACAAATGAATGCAAAGTTAGATGGGAGTGTTTGAAGGAACACTTAGGCCTAGTGCACACCAGAGCGGTTCTGCTGCGGTTTGCGATCCGCTTGCAGGTGCGGATCCGCTAGGGTAATGTATTTCAATGGGCTGGTGCACACCAGAGCGGGAGGCGTTTTGCAGTAACGCATACTCCCGGGCTGCTGCAGGTTTTGGATTGCGGAGGCGTTTATGCCTCCAATGTAAAGTATAGGAAAAACGCAAACCGCTCTGAAAAACGGCACTTCAGAGCGGTTTGCCAGGCGTTTTTTGTTACAGTAGCTGTTCAGTAACAGCTTTACTGTAACAATACATGAAATCTACTACACCAAAACCGCTTCACAAAACCGCAACATGCTAGCTGAAACGCTACAGAAAAAGAAGAAAAAGCGTTTCAAAATCTGCTAGCATTTTGCGGATCTGCTAGCGGTTTGTGGTGTGCACCAGGGCTTAGAAGCTGTTTCCTACACTATTTTTATTGCTTCTCTTTTGATAAAGCCAAATCAAAACAGCAGTGAAACTACTTGCAGCTCAACTCAGCTTGCTCCCATGTGATCACTGCTGATCTCTTT
Organism: Hyperolius riggenbachi; assembly: GCF_040937935.1. Taxonomy (NCBI): domain Eukaryota; kingdom Metazoa; phylum Chordata; class Amphibia; order Anura; family Hyperoliidae; genus Hyperolius; species Hyperolius riggenbachi. The sequence goes on from NC_090646.1 coordinate 66,735,387, forward strand.
CTGTCTGATGGCTTTTCCTTTCCTCTCTAGCAGAGCTGACAGCATGAGTCACCAGACCAGATGAGAGGAGTACCTACATAGGAGAAAGCAAGCAGCAGCTAGGTTAGATTGAGCTACATTAGGCCATTACTATAGTCATATTTCACTGTTCTGGTTCACCATGAGCTAGCTAAGAAATTTGTACTTTTGAATTGGCTGCATGGAGGGAAGGTGAGGTTAGAAGCAACACTTGTGATATCTTTAAATACTTTTGCTTTTAGGATATAAAGTGGATTTATATACATGGATGCACAACAGCATCTTTTAAAATTGTTTCCGGCCGCAGCGTCCTCTTTTAAATAAACTTGGTTTACAGCCAGCACGTCTCGGAGCTTCCTGTTGCTATGACAAAAGCTCAGGGGGTGTAAAAAGTAAGCGTGCAGTGCGGCTGATGTCATCTGACGAAGGCACAGAGCACCAAAACGCGTAATGACATCATATGCATGCTGACTTCAGCCATGCCCACCCCCCAGTGAGACGACATCCCAGTCCACCCGAGATCGCGCTGCTGGCAACAGCGCTCTGTCATCTGCCTGCCAGGGTTGGAAGCGGTTGGCTGTACTGCTGATATGCGAGTGTTTCATCATTATCTTGTAACTTGTAAGTACCTTATCACTTTGTGAATAAAGTTACCCCTTGATAATACACCACGGAGCGCTCCATTTGTACCTACATCTGTTTACTTTAAAATTGTCATCCATTCCTGACAACTCCACAGCTGAACAGATACAAATAATAGCAAGCAAAGCATCTTTAAAAGCGCTTCCAATCTCCTCATTGGTCCTTCAACAGACCAATGGGAGTCCTCCCGGAGAGGAGGACTTTCCCCGGGGCTTGCTATACTCTATTTATTTAAAAATCCAGTGTTCTAGATCTTAAAATTAGCCCATGGACACCAGTACCCGCACTCAAGCTTAGTGGCATAGTGGGTGGATGAATCTTAAGATGCCCATTAATAGTATGATTTCTATGAAAAATTGTATATTTCAATCAGATTAATTAGATTGGATTGTATAACAATAATGAGAAGTTGCTCAGGGTAGATTAAAAATGTTCTTATAGTTAATTATAATTAATATATTTTTGGTTTATTACATTTTTTAGTATTTAAAAAGTTATTAAATATTATAAATTACCAAAATAATGTATGCAAAATCAGAACGTTTGTCAATATGGAGTATTTATGAAGAAATGGTAGAACAACTCCTTTAGGTACGTTGTGATGTGCCTCGGTAGGTCAGGCAGCACTCCAGATCAAGATCAATGAAGAAGACGTCTGACCGGCACCATCAAGTTCATGCTCTTTTTTTTCATGGATGCATAACCGCAAACACCAACATTCAGTGGTGGGTCGAAATTTCATATATGCGAAATTTTATCAAAATTCACAATTACGCATGGTAATTGTAATGCACAATTTCAGAGAAAAACAATTAATTTCACATGTAATAGTAATATTTCATAATTTCACGTAAGTTTTCGCATAATTTTGGCATAATTTCGCAAAATGTTATGCCGACTTTGGTGGTTAATAGCAAAGCCCCCATAAATGCTATTGCTACCAAAGTTACTACATATGTTAAGGAGAATAGTGAATTTTTCAAAAAGACCTTATAGTTTTTGAGAAAATCAATTTTAATTAAACAAGACAAGACAAGACAAGACAAATAACATTTATATTGCGCTTTTCTCCTTGCAGACTCAAAGCGCCAGAGCAGAGCAGCAGCCACTAGGGCGCGCTCTATTGGCAGTAGCAGTGTAAGGGAGACTTGCCAAAGGTCTCCTACTGAATTAGTGCTGGCCTACTGAACAGGCAGAGCCAAGATTCGAATCCTGGTCTCCTGTGTCAGAGGCAGAGCCCTTAACCATTACACCTTCAGCCAACTGTCATTTTTCTGAGTTTAAAAAACAATTTTTGTTTGCATTTTTAAAACTAATTTTCTCAAAAACTACAAGGTCTTTTTGTAAAATTACTTTTTTTGACTTGTACCCAGAATTCTCCTTAACATATGTAACAATTTTGGTGTCAATAGCATGTATTGGGGGCTTTGCTATTAATCGCTAAAGTCGTCATAAAATTACCCAAAAATTAAACAAAATGTTACGCAAAATTACAAATTACTATACGAAATCAATTAAATTTGCAAATCGTAATTACATATAGGCGTAATTGCGAACATATATGCAAAATTTTGCGTAATCATAATTAGCTGATTACGATCATCCCTGGCAAAATTTCGAAGCTGACGCTTTTTTGTAAAGCTTAGCTGAATGTCTACAGTAGAATGTAGATATTCAGCTAAGCTTGAACGTCACTGCTGTATTTGCTGTTATGTATTCATGACATAAAAGAGCATGAAGTTGATGGTGCCAGTCAGACGTCTTCTTCAATATGGAGTATTTGGCATCTGTGATTATTCATCCTGGAATTTATAAATAATCCTCTATAATAAAACCCCTTTGATTCTGCGTCCCATCCTTGCGCACTTCCTTTGTGTGTGTGTGTGTGTGTGTGTCCCGTGTTTTGCAGTACTGCGCACGTGCAGGGAGGGATGCAGAGACTGAGGAGAGCTGAGGGAGGACGGGGCCAGAAGGGGCGTGCGCAGCGGTTGCGCAGTGGGAGTGCGCGTGGCGGTTGTGCAGCGGTGTGCGTGGTGGGCAGAGAATGAGAGGGAAGGAAGGTGAGGGGAGGAGAGGGAGGTGGGGTTTTAACACAGACCTAGAGCCCATTTTGAAACAGGCTTAGGTCTACTAGTATTTGTATAATTCACAGCTCATGAGGTATGATCGGTTCTTCTCTATGTGACACATATGATTATTTATTTGTAGCATTTGGAAAAAAAAGGGTCATCAGGTATGGGTGAACATTGCGACATTGCGATTTTGAGTTTGCAAAGTGCTCGTGAATTTTACTGAGAACACTCACAAACCAATCGTCAAAAACCTGGACAGTGGCATGGAGGAGTGGGATCAATGGCGAAATGTTCTGCAAAAAATACATATTTTACACAGAAGCTGCTTTTCATGTATAAATGCCAAAAATCGTGTATCCTTTCTAGATTTTTTAACCACTCACCAACCACCTAACGCAGATTGGCGGCGGCAGAGTGTCTCTCTCATTCCTCCGTGCCACCATATGGCATCCTCTCTCGAGGAGCGTGGTTTTATAGGTTTCGCACGAGCTCCCGTCACTGTAGACAAGAAGGCCACAGCGATCAGCCTGCCAGCGGCTGATCAGCACTGGCAGGCTGTGTATTTTATTTATTAACAAAATTACATTTATACAGCACTGACATCTTGCGCAGCACTGTACTGAGTATAGTCTTGTCACTTAACTTTCCCTCAGAGGGGCTCACAATCTAATCCATACCATAGCCATATGTGTAAGTATGTATTGTGTAGTATGTGTATCGTAGTCTAGGGGCCAATAAAAGGAGGAAACAATTAACTAATCTGTATGTTTATTTAATAATTTTTTTATTTCAGTCTGTTTTTTATTAATTAAAAAATAAAACTAAAAGCAGCAATCAAGTACCTCCAAAAGATAGATCTGCTTGTGAGAAGGAAAGGAGGTAAAATTAATTTGGGTGGTAAGTTGTATGACCGTCCGAGCAATAAACCATTAAAGTGCAGAACTGTAAAAAATGACCTGGTCACTAGGGAGGTATAAACCTCTGAGGTTAAATGAAGGTCTTTGGAATGGCCAGTAGATATCAGCAACTGCATCAGCAACACACAGTAAGGTGACATAAGTGCAGAGCTGGGACAACGTCCTCCAGCACCCAAGGCTGAGACACCAAAGTGTGCACCCCTATCCCTCCCACCCCATCCGTCACGCACTGATTGCTATTAAAGTAAGAGGCGCTCCAGGGCCCCCAACCGCTTCAACACCTTAAGGCCTCTTGCACACCGCAAGCGATTCCTATTCAGATTCCGCTTTTTAATCGGTTTTTACATCCGATTCAGATTTGCAGTTTGCTCCCTGCACACTGCAAATCGGTATCTGAATCAGATGTAAAAACTGATTAAAAAGCGGAATCTGAATCGGAATCGCTTGCAGCGTGCAAGAGGCCTAATATCTAGTTATCTGGCTTGCAGTCACTATCATGTATCCCCTTTTCTTTTTTTTCTCTGCTTCAAACACAATAGGGGAATGATAGCTGAGTTGGTTGTGCGCCCCCCTCCTACACTGCGCCCTGTGGCTGGAGCCTCTCTCGCCTCTGCCTCGACCCGGCCCTGCATGGGTGTGTTGGTGTGACACTGTTTGGGGGTCAGTGACATATGCATAGTGACAGTGGGCTTTAACGGACGATGACGGAGCCCGCCACACACTACACCGTATATGGTTGTTCTGTTTCTACAACACACACCACACCACAAAATCCAACAACAAAATATCAGTACAGAAGGGTAAATGTCAATCCTGATGTGGACTTTTGTGGTGAGGATGAGTCCTCAAGAGGACTATTGTGGGCAGAGGCGTATGTAGAAGGGTGCATGCATGGCAAGTGCTATGGGCGCCAATAGCACTGTGGGCGCCATGCCTGCACTCCTGTTGTGCCACTGAAGACGCCTGGTATGTGTTCCGATAGAGGAAACGCACAGGCAAAGCTGGTCGCTGCTCGTTCTGTCCAGGGGGAGAGAAAAGAGAGGAGGCGCCACTAGGGGGAGCTCCAGGCGAGGGATAGTGCACTGAGCTCTGAAGGCTCGTGCAGAGACAGGGAAACAGAGAAGGATTGTGGGGAACACGCTGAGCAGGATGGCGGGGCTCCATCGCTCCGGCTGCAGAGAGATGGAGACTTGGGAGGCAAGTGACTGAATCTTCTCACTGTTCCACAGGTGGATGACCAGCAGAGCTTTCTATGCCTGCCTGCACTATTGTTCCCCTCCTCCAGGTCCCAGGATGACAGATCTGCTAGCCCCTCCCCTCGGCATCATGGTAGTGGAGATGGGAGGAGAGCTAAGCAGATACATGCAGGATGGGGAGTAGTACTGGCAGCTTAGCCCTGTACAAGGGGAAGAGGAAGCATTGTTAATATCTCTATGAAGCATAAACTCTCCAGGCAGTGTCTGGTCAGCTGCAGTGTGAATAGTGCACTGACAGGCTGCCCTGTTATTGCTGTGTGAAGGCTGCACTGTGACTCTCACAGTAGGACAAGAATGTGATGAGCAGTCACTGTGGGTGCAGACTTTTCTTCCTTGCAGAGTGTGTGGTATTGGAGGGGAGAGAGGGCTGTAAAGGCAGCACTATTTTATTTTGAAAATGGGCATGCACAGATAAAATATACTTGGAGAATAACAATGGCTGACAAACAATTAGCACTATTGCAATTTTAAAGTGATGTAATACTGTACTATCTCTCGCTTTCCTCCCTTCTCACCCCTTTCACTTTCTCTACTCCTTTACTTGCTGTCTCTCCCATAATCTCTTTGCCCACCTGTTCTGTCTTGCTTTGTTTGCCAACAATCTCTTTTCTCATCTCAATCACTATCTTTCACCCTCTGCAAATGTACATCTTCTGCAGCACTGTACAGAGTACATAGTCATGTCACTGACTGTCCTCAGAGGAGCTCACAATCTAATCCTACCATAGTCATAGTCTAATGTCCTACCATATTATTATTATGTATTTATAATGCACTGCCATCTTCTGCAGCACTGTACAGAGTACATAGTCATGTCACTGACTGTCCTCAGAGCTCACAATCTAATCCTACCATAGTCAAAGTCTAATGTCCTACCATATTATTATTATGTATTTATATAGCACTGACATCTTCTGTAGCACATTACAGAGCACATAGTCATGTCACTGACTGTCCTCAGAGGAACTCACAATCTAATCCTACCATAGTCATAGCCTAATGTCCTACCATATTATTATTATGTATTTATATAGCACTGACATCTCCTGCAGCACATTACAGAGTACATAGTCATGTCACTGACTGTCCTCAGAGGAGCTCACAATCTAATCCTATCATAGTCATAATCTAATGTTCTACCATATTATCATTACGTATTTATATAGCACTGACATATTCTGCGGCACTTTACAGAGTACATAGTTATGTCACATATTAGTGTTAGGTGTTAAAAGGGGAAAGGTTAAGGTTAGAATAGAGTACAGGGATGGAAAAAGAAAAGATATTTCAAAAAAGTAACTTTAGCAATATCAAGTGGCAAAATACAAATGTACATGAGAAAGGATGCTGTTTTTATAAGGGGAGACTCTGACCCGGGGGGGGGGGGGGCAATTTTAGTGTTTGCCATAGGTGCTATATGACCCAGATACGCCACTGATTGTGGGGGCCCTAGTTGAAGCACTATAAGTAGCAGAGCTGAGCCCACAGGAAGCATATACACAGCACAATCTCAAACAACAGCTTATCAATCATTGTCCCTCAATCTGCAGCACTAACTCCTCTCCCTACACTGATTAAAGTGGGCCTGAACTCTTGCACAGGACAAAAGGAAAACATAGAGAATTGCACCCTGCATGTGTTAGAGAGTTTATCCTGTTTTATTCCCTCCTCATTTGTGTCTAAGTTGTAATTTGATCTCTTCCCTGTGTCACATGACTGCCTAGAGATGGCAGATAAGCTCATTTGAAAGCACAGGATCAGGGGCAAACCTAGGATTTTCAAAGGGGGTATTCCTGAAAGGTCTCTTTTGGCAAGCCGCGCACTACCGTGTATGCGTTTGCCCACAAAATATACATGATGCACAACATTTCCCCACAAAATACACACAATGCGCAGGGTTTCCCTACAAAATACACATGATGCAGTAGTGTTTCGCCAAAAAATATATAATGTGGCAGTGATCAAGTAGCCAGATAACCCCCCTTTATTATGGATACCCAAATTACGCCCCCTTTAGAATAGGTGACCAGATGACCCCCCATTTATCGCACAGGTAGCCAGAGGAGCCCCCCCATTTACAGTATAGGTAGCTAGATGACTCCTAGTTAGGATAGTTAACCACATGATCCCCATTTATAGTATATGGCCGGATAACTACCTGTTCAGTACATTTCCCCTTGTATTTCGCTAGATCCCCCTTATATATAGCCAGTGTATATAGTCAGATCTTCCTTTTATATAGCCAGTGTATATAGTGAGATCTTCCTTGTATATAGCCAGTGTATATAGCCAGATCCCCCTATATATAGCCAGTGTATATAGTCAGATCCCCCTGTATATAGCCAATGTACATAGCCAGATCCCCCCTGTATATAGCTAGATCCCCCTTGTATATAGACAGGGTATATAGTCAGATCCCCTTGTATATAGCCAGTGGATATAGCCAGATCCCACCCCCTGTATATAGCCACTGTATATAGGAAGATCCCCCTGCATATAGCCAGTGTATATAGCCATTATATATAGTCAGATCCCCTTGCATATAGCCAGTGTATATAGTCAGATCCCCCTGCATATAGCCAGTGTATATAGCCAGTGTATATAGTCAGATCCCCCTGTATATATAGCCAGTGTATATAGTCAGAACCCCCTGCATATAGCCAGTGTATATAGCCAGTGTGGGTGGTAGGGTGCCACCTTGGGTGGGAGAAGGGTGCCACTCTGGGGAGAGAGGAGGGAGGAGGGTGCCAACATGGGTGGGTGGTAGGGTGCCACTTTGGGTGGGGGAAGGGTGCCACTCTGGGGGGAGATGAGGGTCCCAACATGGATGGGTGGTAAAGTGCCACTTTGGGTGGGGGAAGGGTGCCACTCTGGGGGGGGGGGGGGACGAGGGTGCCAACCTGGGTGGGTAGGAGTGGGTGGTATGGTGCCTCTTTGGGTGGGGTGAAGGGTGCCACTCTGGGGGAAGAGGAGGAAGGAGGGTGCCACTCTGTGGAGTTGGACTAAAGGGTGCCAGTGGTGAGAAAGAGAGAAGATCGAGGCACCAGCCGCCGAAGTGTAATGCGGGGAGGGAGACCGACTTCACTCCTCCCTCTCCATCAAGTGCCGCCTCCCAAGTCCCCTTGCAGAGAACATGCAGCGGGCTTAAATTTACGTGACTGTGGCTTCATTCTATTTCATGTTTCCCATGACGCGAAACAGGAAATAGAAAGATGAAGCCGCCTGGAGCGCACAAACCGGTAAACTAAAGGCCCATTCTCTTCAAGGGGACTCGGGAGGGGGCACTTAATGGAGAGGGAGGAAGAAGTCGGCCTCCCTCCCCGTATTACACTTTGGCGGCTGGTGCCTCGATAGGCGGCGGGGAGAGCAGCAGATGACGTGCTGGCCTTTCAGCAAGGAGGGATTCTGGACATCGGTAACACCCCCCACCCCACCTGCGTGCGCCAGTGAGGATGTTAACAATATGTCTGCCTCCAGGAGTTAGGAAGTAAAAACCATGCAGATTTATTTTAGGATTTGAATCAGCTGTAACAAAGAACTTATTATGTTTAAAAGTTGCTTATTTTTAAGAGCACAGAGGACGTTCTGAGTTCAGCTATGCTTTAAGAGCAGAATGAAAATGGCCCTCTGTCTTACTTGACTTCAGGGTGAAGGGTCAAAAATGGCTCTATGGGAAAGTATGGGGCAGCCCCGAAGGGCCTGCTTAGTTTGCGCTACTTGCAAATTAACGAGCAGCCACTGTTCGCCAGCAAACGTGTTCGGCCTTCTCTAAGGATCTTTCCAAGTTACGGATTGCCCAGCAAGCTCATGTTGAAGCAGAACTCCTAAGAGCGTGTACAGGGTGAGAAAGGATTGAGAGAATAAATTATAAAGAAGGAGTTATAGACAGAACACACATTGATGACCTTATACATATATAAAAACATGAAACACTTAGAACGAACAGCAAACTGAAATAAAACATCCATTTATCACGGCACAATGTGTTAGCGCTGAGATAGAGGAGGTCTCTTTAGGGGAATACATTAGCAAACAAGCGGAACAAGTTATTTTCACATCCCTCCACCAGAACTCTCGCCCTTAAACAATACTAATTTCATAAAAAGCAGTTGAAGATTGCTTCTGAGCAAGGTGAGCGTGTCCTTCCAAAGTGGCAATTTTCAGATGTTTGTCTTAAATGCTACAATTGAGTTTGACAGGGGGAGATTGTCAGAAAGACATTTAATACTTTTTTTGTCTCTGGTCTTCAAATATGGCACACACAAGAAAAAAATCTTTCTTATCCGCTGAATCCCTGGCACATCACTAAGGAAATATGATGTGTTTATCTATTGTTTTCCTTAGTGCTAGAACATTTAAATGGCGTCTTTCAAAGTTTAACAAGCTGAAGGCAGCCTTAAGTGACACGAAGATGGAGTGTGCTGTCTTTGTTATTTTTAAAAACAAATGCTAATTTGCTGGCTGTCATTTGGCTCTTTTGGTTTTAGAAGTATTATGCTGGGCATACACGGTCAGTTTCTCCTTATCAATCCAGCTGCTGATGGTTCGATTGATAATTTCCGACAGGTCCGATCACCGCGCGGATCGATTCGCCGCTCGATCCCCACGGGCGGACAATAGACAGAATCGAGCGGAATATAAGGAAGCGCCCGCGGGGACGAGTGGGAATCGATCCGGGCGGCCGCGGGGACGAGCAGGGACGCGGCGGGAGTCGATCCGGCGGCTAATCGAGCTGCTGGATCGCTCCGTGTATGCCCAGCATTCGAGTAAGGGCAAAACTACATACCACAGATCTCCTGCAAAATGTTGAGGAGCCCCCTTCTTAAATTCAGAACCCCCCATCCCTGAATGGGTGGGAGGGGTCAGGACTTCTTCCATCCCCCATCTACCTCTCCTTCACCATGCCCCCCCCCCCCCCCCTTCCCCAGATACACAGATCAGCGCAGTTTCATTGATGGCTGGAGTTTACCTCTTCCACCCTCAGGTCTATTGCACCTGGCGATCTGTTCTGCAACCACAAGGTGTCACTGTCCTCTCTGGTCTCTGTCTTAGTAATGCTAGGTACACACCATACAATTTTCTGTTAGATTTTCTCTTAGATTTACCTGCCAGATAGCTTTTTTTCCATGTTGTAGGTAAATCTAACAGAAGAATCTAACAGAAAATTGTATGGTGTGTACCTAGCATAATATTGCCTTGTGGAGGTATCTCACAGCAATATTCAGAATCAGAATAATTTGTATTCACCAAGCCTGACTGGGTTGTGCCTGGAATTGGGTTTGGCCCATACACAGCTTAGGTAAGAGATAGGAATATACAGCAGAGTAAAAACAATATACAGCGGTGTGAGCAGATAGACTGAGGAGGCAGTAACTCAGTATACAAAAGTCGATACCGTTGACTGGCATCCAAAAACTCTAAGAGAGGACATGGAGGGTGGTAAGTGTGTGATGATGGCTGAGGGGAAAAAAACTATTTTTATGCCTCAATATCCTGGTGAAGAAAGCTCGAAACCTCTGGCTAGATGGGAGCTGCCTGAATAAGTGGTGAAATGGGTGTGAGGGATCATTGGCAATCCTCAGCACTCTCGATCATTATCTGGTGTTGTAGAGGAGGTTCAGTGGGGGGAGGGGTTTCCCTATGATCCTCTCCGCTGATATGATGATCCTCTGTCTCTGTAGTTTGTGACTGTCGCTGGTAGAAAAGCCAGTGTACCAGACTAGGATGGCAGAATAGAGGACTGATTTAGTAGTAGCAGAGTAGAACCTCATCAGAAACTCCTGGGCCATATCAAACTTCGTATGTTGTTAATTGAAGAATAGTCTCTGTTGGGCATTCCTCTGGGTAGAGGCGGTGTTGGTCTTCCAGCTTAGGTCGTTGGAGATGGTTGCACTCAGGAGTTGGATATCGGATACTCTTACGACTTCTGTGCCATCAGTTTAGATTGGAGGTGGGGTGGAGGCCTTCCTCCTAAAGTCGATGATCATGTCAATGGTTTTGGCTGTGTTGAGGACCAACCAGGTAACCAGGCTGAATATTACCGGTACCAACACCAGTAGAGTACCGTGCATTATGCAATTAGTGTGACTCACGGTACATAGGTAACATGAGCATTGCTATGGTGAAGCTCATTATGATACTTGCCTTACTCATTACCATAGCAACACTTGCATTACCCATGTGCCATGTAACACACGGTACTCTGCTAGCATAAGAACCGATAATACTGCCTTGTGCTGACTGTTCTTTGTAAAAAAATATGGTGGTGTGAGGATCCTTGAAGGATACCCAAACTGAAATGTGACATAATGAGATAGACATGTGTATGTACAGTGCCTGGCGCACAAAATTACTATGCTGTGTTCCTCTTTTTCTTTGTCTGCCTGAAAGAGTTAAATATCAGGTATGCAAGTGGCTGACTCAGTCCTGACTCAGACAGGAAGTGACTACAGTGTGACCCTCACTGATAAGAAATTCCAACTATAAAACACTTTCCTAGCAGAAAATGGCTTCTGAGAGCAAGAAAGAGGTAAAAAATGGGAATTTCTTATCAGTGAGGGTCCCACTGTAGTCACTTCCTGTCTGAGTCAGGACTGAGTCAGCCACTTACATACCTGATATTTAACTCTTTCAGGCAGAGAAAGAAAAAAAGGAACACAGCATAGTTATTTGTGTGCTAGGCACTGTACATACCCATGTCTATCTCATTATGTCACATTTCAGTGTAGGTATCCTTTAAGAGAATATTCACAAACCTTTGGCAAAGTTGCCATGTGCAGGGAGCATGTGGCAAATTTTCCATTAATTATGCTGATGAAGTAATGGACGTATCAATGGAGGAGATAGATGTATCTCCATTGCACATTTCCATGCAAATCACAAAGGGCCTGATTCACAAAGCGGTGCAAACGTTTTCGCGGACTTTTGCGCACGCAATTTGCCGCGAATCGCGGCAAATTGCGCGCGCAAAAGCCCGCGATCGCGCGAATCGCGGCAAATTGCGCGCGCAAAAGTCCGCGAAAAAGTTTGCACCGCTTTGTGAATCAGGCCCCAAGTCTGATGTAGCCAAAAATACACAAGTGTAAAAGAAATTATAACAACCGTGGTACCACATTCAGTTTATGTGATAGACAGCTATACCATGCCCACTTTGATGTGTTCATCTAAATGTTAAAGAAGAACTTTAACCAAAGATTGAACGTCCTCCTAGTAGATACTCCCTTTCCCATGATAAATGTTTACCTTTTCTTAAATAGATCATCAGGGGGGTATGTATGGCTGATGCTGTGGTGAAACCCCTCCCACAGTGTGATGTCATGACCTTGGTCCTGACAGTTTCCTGTCTGTGAGCCTTGTTGTATTGTGGGAAATAACAGTTGTTTCCAATGGTCAAACAACCAGTATCTCCCTCTGTGTATATGTATATCTATAATACATAACCTTTTAGCCTATCACATTGTTAGGGGGTGTGGTTATATTTAATGGCAGTGGGTGCTGTCTGTTTTCTTCACATCTGCCAGTAGTAAAGATGATTACCTGCAGGCTCAATGTGGATCAAACAACTTGAACAAATTACATGGTGAATATCAATCATTTCTTGATCTTTCCTCTATTGTTTAACTTTTCACTTTGTAATGTATTGATTTTTTTTCCCCTTTTCACTAAAGTTCCTCTTTAACAAGTGCATGCCTTTTTTTCTTCTATTGAACTCAAACCACTTGAGAGGTGAAGCAATAAGGGCTTGTTCAATACTAAGACACCCCCGAGCACTACAGAACTCTTGCCTAATGACTCCTTACTGAGTAGGTGTTGGCTGCAGCCAAGATTTGAACCTTGGCCCTCTTTTTCAAAGATTCTGTCTTTAACTTGTACACCATCCATCCACAATCTATTTTCATCCAAATTGTACAGATTCCTTCTTTTATTTTCACACAAAGTGCACTTTACAGCTTCCATTTATTCTTCCTGATTTGTCAGAAAGTCACATGAACAACTGATTCTTACATTTATGGGTCAGCCTGCTTTGTAAAGCTGAGCTGACTTCATATTTTAAGCTCTAAGCAAGGAACACATTGGCCTCAATTCACTAAGATTTATCAAACACTTTATCAAACGTTTGATAATTTACCTCATGAGTAAAATCTAATTTTGAATTCACTAAAGTGTTATAGATTTATGGAAATTTTTATTGATAAAACATTCAATAAATCTATAACACCTTAGTGAATTCAAAATTAGATTTTACCCATGAGGTAAATTATCAAACGTTTGATAAAGTGTTTGATAAAGCTTAGTGAATTGAGGCCAATGTGAATAAATATGTTCTACATGCTGAGAGCCAAACAAACTTCCTCTATAACATTTCCCGACTTTTGTTCACTGGAGGCTTCACTTTGTAAAGCTTTGATGATCAATAAAACATTCCTTGAGATATCTGGTATCAATATAGACAGCAATTGTGCTTGTCATATATCGTTTGTTTTAGAGAAATTCTAGATTCTCTTTGAACATTAAGTAGAGATTCTTGGTAAGGCTAGGAGTAGTGTTGGGCGAACAGTGTTCGCCACTGTTCGGGTTCTGCAGAACATCACCCTGTTCGGGTGATGTTCGAGTTCGGCCGAACACCTGACGGTGCTCGGCCAAACCGTTCGGACACATGGCCGAACCAAGAGCGCATGGCCGAACGTTCCCCGAACGTTCGGCTAGCGCTGTGATTGGCCGAACGGGTCACGTGGTTCGGGCCCGAACGCGCTCTGATTGGCCGAACGGTCACTTGGTTCGGGTAAATAAATACCCGAACCACGTCATATCTCCGCCATTTGTCTGTGGGTTTAGCTTTGGGTAGGCAGGCAGGGTAGTTCGCTCGCCAGCCACGCTAGCCAGGGTCCCCCCCAGTCATTGTGTGTCGCTGCTGGGAACAGTAGTACACCGCTCGCTCAGCCACACTATATATAGCATTGTTTACTGCCACTGTGTACCTCGCTCAGCCACGCTATATATAGCATTGTGTTTTCTGACACTCTGTGTACACGGCTTAGCCTGACTAATATAGCATTGTGTGTACTGCCACTGTGCACCTCGCTCAGCCACGCTATATATAGCATTGTGTTTTCTGACACTCTGTGTACACGGCTTAGCCTGACTAATATAGCATTGTGTGTACTGTCACTGTGCACCTCGCTCAGCCACGCTATATATAGCATTGTGTTTTCTGACACTCTGTGTACACGGCTTAGCCTTACTAATATAGCATTGTGTGTACTGCCACTGTGCACCTCGCTCAGCCACGCTATATATAGCATTGTGTTTTCTGACACTCTGTGTACACGGCTTAGCCTGACTAATATAGCATTGTGTGTACTGCCACTGTGCACCTCGCTCAGCCACGCTATATATAGCATTGTGTTTTCTGACACTCTGTGTACACGGCTTAGCCTGACTAATATAGCATTGTGTGTACTGCCACTGTGCACCTCGCTCAGCCACGCTATATACAGCATTGTGTTTTCTGACACTCTGTGTACACGGCTTAGCCTGACTAATATAGCATTGTGTGTACTGCCACTGTGCACCTCGCTCAGCCACGCTATATATAGCATTGTGTTTTCTGACACTCTGTGTACACGGCTTAGCCTGGCTATATAGCATTGTGTGTACTGCCACTGTGCACCTCGCTCAGCCACGCTATATATAGCATTGTGTTTTCTGACACTCTGTGTACATGGCTTAGCCTGACTATATAGCATTGTGTGTACTGCCACTGTGCACCTCGCTCAGCCACGCTATATATAGCATTGTGTTTTCTGACACTCTGTGTACACGTCTTAGCCTGCCTATATAGCATTGTGTGTACTGCCACTGTGCACCTCGCTCAGCCACGCTATATATAGCATTGTGTTTACTGCCACTCTGTGTACACCGCTCAGCCAGACTATATACCGTTGTTTACTGACACTCTGTGTACACCGCTCAGCCAGACTATATACCATTGTTTACTGACACTCTGTTTACACCGCTCAGCCAGACTATATACCATTGTTTACTGACACTCTGTGTACACCGCTCAGCCAGACTATATACCATTGTTTACTGACACCCTGTGTACACCGCTCAGCCAGACTATATTGCATTGTTTACTGACACTCTGTGTACACGGCTTAGCCAGACTATATACCATTGTTTACTGACACTCTGTGTACACCGCTCAGCCAGACTATATACCATTGTTTACTGACACTCTGTGTACACCGCTCAGCCAGACTATATACCATTGTTTACTGACACCCTGTGTACACCGCTCAGCCAGACTATATTGCATTGTTTACTGACACTCTGTGTACACGGCTCAGCCAGACTATATACCGTTGTTTACTGACACTCTGTGTACACCGCTAAGCCAGACTATATACCATTGTTTACTGACACTCTGTGTACACCGCTCAGCCAGACTATTTACCATTGTTTACTGACACCCTGTGTACACCGCTCAGCCAGACTATATTGCATTGTTTACTGACACTCTGTGTACACGGCTCAGCCAGACTATATACCGTTGTTTACTGACACTCTGTGTACACCGCTCAGCCAGACTATATACCATTGTTTACTGACACTCTGTGTACACGGCTCAGCCAGACTATATAGCATGGTTTACTGACACTCTGTGTACACTGCTCAGCCAGACTATATACCATTGTTTACTGCCACTCTGATTCTGCTGGGAACAGTAGTACACCGCTCGCTCAGCCAGACTATATACCATTGTTTACTGACACTCTGTGTACACCGCTCAGCCAGACTATATACCATTGTTTACTGCCACTCTGATTCTGCTGGGAACAGTAGTACACCGCTCGCTCAGCCAGACTATATAGCATTGTGGTTACTGCCACTCTGTGTACACCGCTCAGCCACACTATATAGCATTGCGTACTCTGCCAGTCAGTGTGTATATTGCTGGTATCAGTAATACTCCACTCACCGTCAACCACTATATGAGCTCAACATGAGTTCCCCAGAGACCTCCGCTGTGAGCAGCACTCCCAACAACAGCAACAGCCAACGCCCCACGCAAGCTATAACATCCACCCCAGCAGCCAGTGGTCAGCAGCAGCCCTCCCCGGAGGAGAACGTTGTGTCCATCGGTCCGTGGCCAGAGCGATTAATGAGGGCTGCCATTGAGGAGATGATGGGGCCTGATGTGGAGGAGGAGGTCTGGCTCAGGCCAGCATCCCAAGTTACTGTTGAGGACGATGAGGGGTCTGTGTCTGGGGATGTTGGGGTGGCAGAGGTGGTGGGTGGGTCAGACTCAGGAGAAGAGTTGTATGATGAGGATGATGATCGGGACCATCTGTATGTGCCTCAGAGTCCGACCCCGGAAAACATGTTGTATCGTGTGTTTAGGTACTAAAATCTGCGTTCCCAGTAGTGTTGGGCGAACAGTGTTTGCCACTGTTCGGGTTCTGCAGAACATCACCCTGTTCAGGGTGACTATATAGCAGACTATATAGCATTGTGTTTAATGCCACTCTGTGTACACGGCTCAGCCACACTATATAGCATTGTGTTTACTTCCACTCTGTGTCTGCTGGGAACAGTAGTACACCGCTCACCCGCCACTGTATAGCATTGTGCTCTGTGTCGCTGCTGGCAATAGTGGTACACCGCTCACCCACCACTGTATAGCATTTCTGTACTGCCACTGTACTGCTGCCAGTCAGCGTGTACTTTAAGGATAAGTGAAATGAGGAAGAAATCTGGTGAAAGAGGGAGGGGCAAGGGAAGAGGTGTTTCCCCTGACGGTTCACGTACAGGCCACAGGGGAGCACCCAAGAAAACCCACTCAATACCGCCCATGTTGTCCAGGACAACAACCCTCACAGATCCAAAAGAACAGGACCAGATAATTACTTGGATGACCTCTCAAGCGTCCAGCAGTGGGTTAAGCAGCACCAGCACATCACGCACGAGGTCCGAGTCCTCAGCCAGTTACAAGGAGCCAGTGGGCACAAAGCTGACACAACCGGCAGCGACACCACGCACACAACTGCCAGATAACCAGACGACGTTGGAGTGAGCTGCGCAGAGGTTGTTCTGGGGAGCTCTACTCCACGGCGGCGGCCCCCCACAATGACATATGACGAGTTTGAGGAGATGGAAGAGGAGGGTATGGACAATGTGGACATAGACCCAGATTTTGTTTGTAAACGAGAACATCGCCGTCGTAGCAGCAGCACAGATGAGTCTGTTGAGGAACCCACTGCTGCACGAGTTCGCCTTGTGCCACAAGGTAGGCGGCACGCAATTTCAGGCACCGCAAGCATGGAAGTTCAAGTGAGAGGCAAAAGAGGCGCAAACAGAAATCGCCAGCAAGGCAGGTGCTCCAAAGTCTGGGCTTTCTTTGAAGACTGCACTGAGGATGTTACCATGGCGATTTGCAAGGTGTGCAAGACCCGCCTGAGCAGGGGGAAAAGTATTAACAACCTCTCCACCACCAGCATGAGCCGCCACATTCTATCCAAACATCCCACTCTGTGGGCAAACGCGGCAGGACAGGGTACCACCAGCAACACTGCCTCCCTTGGGTTCACCAGACTCACCACCAGACCCGCCTCAGCAGCAGCAGTAGCCCAGCCATTGCGTGGTTCACAACATTCACAAACATCAGACGATGCTGACACTGTCACTTTCCGGACTAGTGCTCTTGAGGTCTCCCAGTGTTCATCAAACACAACAACGAACAGCCCTTCGGTGTGCAGCCCTACTGTTGAGTTGTCTGTCTCTGAGATGTTTGAGCGCAAGAGGAAATTGCCAGCAAATGACCCCCGGGCCGTGGCAGTAACAGCCAGCCAGCATAGCCAAGCTTCTGGCCTGCGAAATGCTGCCATATCGAGTGGTGGAGACAAACAGCTTCAAGGGCATGATGTCAGTGGCCATCCCACGTTACGTGGTTCCCAGCAGTGCCTGAGTTGCATGAGCACGTGGTCAGCAAAATAACCCGAAGCTTGAAGAATGCCGTTGCCTGCAAGGTTCACCTCACCACTGACACCTGGACGAGTGCGTTCGGCCAGGGTCTATACATCTCCCTTACCGCGCACTGGGTGAACCTTGTGGAGCCTGGCAGCGATTCCTCACCTGCTACGGCGCGGGTGTTGCCCACGCCGCAAACAGCTGCACCGCCGTCCCTCCCACTGGATAACAACAGCAGCACCTACCTCTCTGACTCCTTCTCCTCCAACGCATCTCAAAGCTGTACCTCATCCGGAAACGCTAACCCAGCACCAGCAGCAGTAGGATCGTGGAAACAGTGCAGCACAGCTGTTGGCATGCGTCAGCAAGCGTTGCTGAAGCTGATCTGCCTTGGGGATAAGCAGCACACAGGGGAGGAAATTTGGAGGGGAATAAAGGAACAGACGGATTTGTGGCTGGCACCGCTGGACCTGAAACCGGGCATGAAGCTAGACACCTGGCACGAACTGGCAATGTACGCAATAGAGGTGCTGGTTTGCCCGGCAGCCAGCGTTATGTCGGAATGCTGTTTCAGTGCTGCCGGAGGCATCGTCACAGATCGGGGTATCCGCCTCTCCACAGAAAATGCAGACCGTCTGACTCAAATTAAAATGAATCAATCCTGGATTGGAAATGACTACGCAACACTCCAGGACCCCAACCAAGTAACATGACCAATGAACATCTGGGATGGTGTAGCGTTTCCGGTCCCTGTTTATTGAACCTCTCATCTGTATTACATTTATGACTGCATGGCGGCAAAAAGCATTGCTGCTATATCCGCACGCTTTTTGTCCTCATGCAAGGCCTGGGTTGTTGTGTCTCAAAAAGCATGGCCTTCTCCTCCTGCGCCTGCTCCTGTTCCATCACGTCTGCTGCTGCTGGGTTAGCGTTGCCGCGTGGTCCCTGTTTATTGAACCACTTATTTTTATTACATTTATGACTGCATGGCGGTACAAAGCATGCTATCCGCACGCTTTTTGTCCTCATGCAAGGCCTGGGTTGTTGTGTCTCACAAAGCGTGGCCTTCTCCTCCTGCGCCTCCTCCTGTTCCATCACGTCTGCTGCTGCTGGGTTAGCGTTGCCGCGTGGTCCCTGTTTATTGAACCACTTATCTTTATTACATTTATGACTGCATGGCGGTACAAAGCATGCTATCCGCACGCTTCTTGTCCTCATGCAAGGCCTGGGTTGCTGTGTCTCACAAAGCGTGGCCTTCTCCTCCTGCGCCTCCTCCTGTTCCATCACGTCTGTTGCTGCTGGGTTAGCGTTGCCGCGTGGTCCCTGTTTATTGAACCACTTATCTTTATTACATTTATGACTGCATGGCGGTACAAAGCATGCTATCCGCACGCTTTTTGTCCTCATGCAAGGCCTGGGTTGTTGTGTCTCACAAAGCGTGGCCTTCTCCTCCTGCGCCTCCTCCTGTTCCATCACGTCTGCTGCTGCTGGGTTAGCGTTGCCGCGTGGTCCCTGTTTATTGAACCACTTATCTTTATTATATTTATGACTGCATGGCGGTACAAAGCATGCTATCCGCACGCTTCTTGTCCTCATGCAAGGCCTGGGTTGTTGTGTCTCACAAAGCGTGGCCTTCTCCTCCTGCGCCTCCTCCTGTTCCATCACGTCTGCTGCTGCTGGGTTAGCGTTGCCGCGTGGTCCCTGTTTATTGAACCACTTATCTTTATTACATTTATGACTGCATGGCGGTACAAAGCATGCTATCCGCATGCTTCTTGTCCTCATGCAAGGCCTGGGTTGTTGTGTCTCAAAGCGTGGCCTTCTCCTCCTGCGCCTCCTCCTGTTCCATCACGTGTGCTGCTGCTGGTGCTGGGTTAGCGTTACCGGTCCCTTTTCGTGGAACCTCTTCTCTGTATTACATTTATGACTGCATGGCGAAAAAAAGCATGTTACCTGTGCAAAGAAACATGACATTTTCCACATTTATGTATGTAGCATGTAAGGAGGCTTTACAAAGCACAAAAGTTCGGGTCCCCATTGACTTCCATTATGTTCGGAGTTCGGCTCGAACACCCGAACATCGCGGCCATGTTCGGCCTGTTCGGCCCGAACCCAAACATCTAGATGTTCGCCCAACACTAGCTAGGAGCATGTATGCAGCCCCTCCTATTATAGCAGTCCCTCCCATTCCATGTGTGGCCCCTTCTTCCATGTATATCATCCATGTATGCAGCCCCTCTCAATATAGCAGTCCCTCCCATTCCATGTGTGGCCCCTCTTCTTTGTGTAAAATCCATGTATGCAGCCCCTCTCCTTATAGCAGTCCCTATCCCATTCCATGTGTGGCCCCTCTTCCATGTGTAACATCCATATATGCAGCCCCTCCAATTATAGCAGTCCCTCCCATTCCATGTGTGGTCCTTCTTCCATGTATGTGGCTCCTCCCATTATATCAGTCCCTCCCATTCCATGTGTGGCCCTCTCTTCCATGTGTAACATTCATGTATGCAGCCACTCCCATTATAGCAGTCCCTCCCATTCCATGTGTTGCCCCCTCTTCCATGTGTAACATCCATGTATGCAGCCCCTCCCATTATAGCAGTCCCTCCCATTCCATGTGTGGCCCCTCTTCCGTGTGTAAGATCCATGTATGCAGCCCCTCCTATTATAGCAATCCCTCCCATTCCATGTGTGGCCCCTCTTCCATGCATAACATCCATGTATGCAGCCCCTCCCATTATAGCAGTACCTCCCATTCCATGTGTGACCCCTGTTCCATTTGTAACATCCATGTATGCAGCCCCTCCCATTACAGCAGTCCCTCCCATTCCATGTGTGGCTCCCCTTCCATGTGTAAGATCCATGTATGCAGCCCCCCCTATTATAGCAGTCCCTCCCATTCCATGTGTGGCCCCTCTTCCATGTGTAAGATCCATGTATGCAGCCCCTCCTATTATAGCAGTCCTCCCATTCCATGTGTGGGACCCTTCTTCCATTTGTAATATCCATGTATGCAGCCCCTCCCATTATAGCAGTTCCTCCCATTCCATGTGTGGCCCTTCTTCCATGTGTATTATCCATGTATTCAGCCCCTCCCATTATAGCAGTCCCTCCCATTCCATGTATGGTCCCTCTTTTATGTGTAACATCCATGTATGCAGCCCCTCCCATTATAGCAGTCCCTCCCATTACATGTGTGGTCCCTCTTTTATGTGTAACATCCATGTATGTAGCCCCTCCCATTATAGCCGCCCCCTCCCATTCCATGTGTGGTCCCTCTTTTAAGTGTAACGTCCGTGTATGCAGCCCCTCCCATTATAGCAGTCCCTCCCATTCTATGTGTGGCCCCTCTTCCATGTGTAACATCCATGTATGCAGCCCCTCCCATTATAGCAGTCTCTCCCATTCCTTGTGCAGTCGCCTGTTCTATGTGTAACATCCATGTGCTGCAGCCCTTCTCTTCCTTGTACAGCTCCCTTGAGCATCAGCTTCCCTCTTTTATGTGTTTCTCCCCATTTGCTGCCTTCTCTTTTATATGCAGTAGCCCCTATTTTATTTCCAGGTGCCGCCTTGAGCTGCTGTCGCCCATGGCTTGGGCCTTTGTGGCCTTTCCCGAAATCCAGCCCTGAAAGAAATATTAGTATATACAGCATTTCTCACACTTACAGAACCAAAAAATTCATAGATGATTTGATGAAAACCAGGAGCTTCTCTTGTCTTTGTGAAAAGGATGGAATCTTATCATTGTATGTCTGTATGTGTGGGAGACACAGACAGACATACAAACCCAGGGAGGATAGACTGTGCCAACACTGTGAGCATTAGACCCTCGAGGATGAGAATCACTTCCTGCTGCACCCAGAGCGAGCCCCCCCACCCCATGGACTTGCGGTCCCTTACTCTTTATGGACAGCCACAGGTCACAAGTAGATCTGCCTACTTACTATAGACCAGCCAATCATCCAGGAGGAAGCAGGGACCAGGAAATCACACAGGCAAAGAGAGCCCAGAAAGCCGACTCCTCCATGGGAGCCGCGCACTGACAGCCTGCAGTACCGCTACAGGACATCAGGTGTCATGTGATGGTGACGTGATGATGACTTGACGTCGGACGCAGGCAGCCAAGGAGGAGTCAAGGAAAAATGATTGCGCTGCTAATCTTCTTTCTTCTTCCATTTGGCTGCACAGCGCATCACCAGCTCCCTAGCAATTATGCCCCCTTTCTTTTACTTGCCGGTCTGCGCCCCCTACTTCTACTTGCCGGTCTGCGCCCAGGACGCCCTGCCTGCACTGCCCAAGAAACAGCCAAACAGCTCCAAATATACTGAACCCGGGAAACCTTCTTTAAAGGAAACACAAGGTGAAAATAAATTGTTGAGATAAATAATTGTATCTATCCTCCATCTCTACAAACTGAATTTTTTAGGCATCCCACAACTTTATTTTATATTTAAATCTACATTGTAAAGTTTTTACGGTTTCATTGTCTCTGCTCAATGGCACATTCATTGAAGTATGCCAGAGCTAAATTCTATGGACTATTGAACATTTTTATAGCTTTTCTGCTCTCAGATGCCATTTACTACAAGGAAAGTGTTTTATGGCTGTAGTTCCTTATCAGTGAGGGTTACGCTATAGTCCGACCCAGTCATGATCCGGACAGAAACTGTCCCCTGCATACTCTTTCAGGCGGAGAAAGAAAAAAGGGACGAAGCTTAGTTATTTGTGTGTTTCATACTGTGCATACACACGTCTA